>NW_024879616.1:0-5000 GCF_900700415.2 Clupea harengus | reverse complement strand
TTCCCGTGCAGTGTGGCTTCCTGTTTCTCCCTCGCCTGGGGGTTGCGGTCCTCTCCTTCTTTGCCGACATTGAGAACTCTTTCTCTGTTTGCTCTAGTCCCAGGTATGCTCCGTTTTGTACGGGTAAGCAGCCCCGGTTTTCAAACTCGTACTTATATTGAGTATTGTTTTGTAGTGAGGACTCGCGTTCCTGCAGCGGCCATTGTCTCCAGAGTACCGTGGGTATCCAGACAGAACTTTCTGATGACATCATTTTACATTGATTGTTTTTTTAATCATGATTTGTTTTCTGCAGACGTGATCCGGCCTAGTGGAGGGCTGGATTTGCCACATGAGCTGCTGTCTTGTCTTGTCTTGTCTTGTCTTTGCGAGTTTGTTTTCGTATTTTCTTTGTCCCTTTTGGTTGTGTATGCAGGCATTGGGCTATCCTGGAGGAAGGCTAGTCACCTGTTGGTGGAGTCACGTCAGTGCATGCTCAAAGCTTATCACTAATACAGCGTGGTTGCTGTGTGGTTGCTGTGTCGCTCTGGTCACTTTTCATGTGGTGTGTGTGCTTGTTCTCGCAAGGTTGGTGTTAGCCCTGGTGTACACCTCCCAGTTAGCCTGTCTCCCCGCTAAGATAGCACCTGCCTGCTATAGCCTTTGTTGTCATTCATTTTGCATCAGTCCCTCCCCAAGGGTGTAGTAATTTAACAGTCCTGTCTGTCTGGGCCCTGATTTTAAAGGTAAACTTGTGGTAATAAACCTTTTCTACTTTTGACTATCCCATATCAGTCCTTCTAGGTCCACCTCTTCCTTGGCAAGCGTACTTATCATACTTAAGTAAGTTTTTCTAATAAACAGATGATTATGGGATTCACGACTCCTGTGTGGTGAGTTTTGAACCTGTGTTTCAAAGGCTGGTGTGCCTAATTGAACTCTAGTTTAATATTCTCTGGGTGAAATTCCCAGGGTGGCGTAGTCTGGCTATTTAGAGCTGTGGGGGGGTTACACCATTTATCTGTAAGAAAACTACAAAAATGGTGTCAGGTATACAGCTGTAGAGTTGAAACAGCATTACAGCAAAAAAAAATAAACCTTCTGGAAGTCACTCTTGAAGCTGGCTACAGTGAGTGACAGGCAACATGACAACGTGCTGCAAAAACTGATGTGGTACATTTTGTACAAATGTTCAAGCAAGCTGCAGCTTTTGTCTAGAGCTTTTTTTGTGACGGCCAGAGCTATACTGTGATAAAAAAAAGAAAGAAAAAGTAATGGACTCATCTTTTATGTGAAGAGCAACAGAATTATAAAATGAAGAAAATGGACTTCAATAAGTTGCTGTGGCAAATGCAAGGTAATGTCACAAGGTGGAGGCCTTCAATTCAGACTTTTAATAATGAGAGTTGTCGATGAAAGCTATGAGTAGTCTAAAGAAACACGCCGCTGTGATGACCTCCCATGGTTTCAAGCTAGAGGTAAGACTGAGAAATAATTGGTCTGCTATGTGTGATGTTACTGTAAACTCACAAGACAGACAAATCACAGGAAAGGTCTCGACCGGTGCACCCTTCACTAACCCTGACATATTTTCAGGGTACAAACCCTTCAAGAGTTCCTGCCTCAGAAAAGAATCACACACCAATCTGACCCCCACCTCTTCCTCCAAACCAATCTCCGCTGACTTGGGAAGGAACCTTATGGAGTATCTCTTCTGTGCTGTTTGTTTTCAATTTGATTTTAATAGGCAAACACACGTCTGCTGAGGCTTCTGCCAGAGCTAATACAATTCTGTTTGTTTGTTTATTTATTTATTTATAATAACTTGTTTGTTTGTTTGTTTATGTATAATAACTTGTGACCGTTTACTGAACTCTGGAATTGTACACTAGGTACGCTGCTACTATATATTTCACTACTGATGTTCAGCTAACTGCACAAGGCATGGTTTCCCAAAGCGTTTTTTTTGGTTTGTAAGTTATACCTTAGGCTGTACCTTAATGTTTTGAGGTGTTTCCCAGAACATCCTTGGTTAAGTCTTCTGTAAGAGATACTTTCATAAGGTAGGTCTGGACCACTCTGAGCTATGCCTTAACACAGTTTTCGAATAAAACAATGATAGCAATGTAAGACTCAGATCAGAATCAGAATCAGAATCAGAATCATCTTTATTGGCCAAGTACATTTCCACATAAAAAGGATTTTTTTCTGGGTTTAATTGCTCTCAATGTACTTAAACTGAAAAATATGCATGCAACATTTTAGGATCAGATAAATAAATATAATATATAATATAATAATACAAAATAATCATTTGTCAACTGTTCATTAGAGTGACGGCAAGGGGGAAAAAACTGTTCCTGTGTCTGGTGGTTTTGGTGTGCAGAGATCTGTAGCGCCTGCCAGAGGGGAGGAGCTGGAACAGATTATGTCCAGGGTGTGAGGGGTCTGCAATGATTTTCCCTGCCTGTTTCCTGGCTCTGATGTTATAAAGGTCCTGGATGGTGGGCAGGTCGGCACCAATAATCCTTTCTGCAGACCTGACTGTCCGTTGTAATCTGTTCCTGTCCAGGTTAGTGGCCGAACCAAACCAGACAGTGATGGATGTGCCGAGAACAGACTCAATGACTGCAGTGTAAAACTGGATCAGCAGCTCCTGAGGCAGGTTGTACTTCCTGAGCTGGCACAGGAAGTACATCCTCTGCTGGGCCTTTTTGAGGACTGTATTTATGTTTGGCTCCCACTTCAGGTTCTGGGAGATTGTGGAACCCAGAAACCTGAAGGATTCCACAGCAGACACAGTTATGTTTAGTATGGTGAGGGGGGGCAGTGGTGGGGGGCTCCTCCTGAAGTCCACTATCATCTCCACAGTTTTGAGCGAGTTCAACTCCAGGTTGTAGCGACTGCACCACAGGGCCAGATGTTCAACTTCCCTCCTGTATAGATAGATAGATAGATAGATGGATACTTTATTAATCCCGAAGGAAATTTGGGTCATCCGGTAGCTTATACACTTAACTTAACTCACAAACATACATACACAAATCACAGTAGAATCACAGTAGAAAAACAATACACATAGGGAGAACATGTTCACAGGGAGTGGGGTGTATACAGATATTATACAGATATTACAGTGTGCAAAAATTGGTTGTGTCAGTGTTGATGTTCACAAGGAAAGTAGTGCAAAGAGTGCAGAGAGATAGTGTTCATGTGCTTGTGTGGATAGTGCAAGGATTGAGTACTTGTGCTTGTGTGTGTGAGGATAGTGCAAAGTGATATAAATAGTACAGTCTGTGCAATGGGCTAGTATAGCCAGTAAAAGAGTAAAAAGATAAAAAGATGGACAGTGGGATGGAAAAATTAAGAGCTGAGAAGAGGAGGGGAGACTGAGGTAGACTCATGCAGAGAAGTCCATCTCCCTCCCCCTCCCCTTCTGCGTGGCGTTGAAGAGTTGTATTGCCCTGGGGACAAAGGACTTTCTCAGCCTGTCCGATGAGCATGACAGTGACAGGAGTCTGCCACTGAACATGCTCCTCTGTCCGTTAAGAGTACTGTTTAGTGGGTGGTGGTCATTGTCCAAGATGGTCAGCAGCCTACTCAATGTCCTTTTCTCCGCCACTGATGTTAGGCAGTCCAGTTCCATGCCAACAACAGCTCCTGCCTTTCTCACCAGCCTGTCTAGTCGCCCTGCATCCCTCTTCTTCATGCTGCCTCCCCAGCACACCACAGCATAAAAAAGGACACTGGCAACAACAGACTGGTAAAACATGCGCAGGAGTTTGTTGCAGACATTGAAAGACCTCAGCCTCCTCAGGAAGTAGAGCGGCTCTGATCCTTCTTATAGATGGCATCTATGTTGGCTGACCAGTCCAGTTTACTGTCCAGATGAACTCCTAAGTACTTGTAGGTTTTGACCACCTCCACACTGACACCCCCGATGGAGACTGGAAGCAGAGGAGGCTGAGACCTCCTAAAATCCACCACCATCTCCTTGGTCTTGGTGGCATTCAGCTGCAGGTGGTTATGCCTACACCACTGCACAAAGTTGTCCACCAGGCTCCTGTACTCACCCTCCTGTCCATCCCTGATACATCCCACAACAGCAGAGTCATCAGAGAACTTCTGGATGTGGCACGACTCCGTGTTGTAGGTGAAGTCTGATGTGTACAGGGTAAACAGGACAGGTGAGAGCACAGTCCCCTGTGGAGCGCCGGTGCTGCACAACACAGTCTCAGATACGCAGTCTTTCAGCCTGACAAACTGTGGTCTCTCCGTCAGGTAGTCAGTGATCCAGGATACCAGGTGGGCGTTCACACCCATCTGCACGAGCTTGTCACTCAGTCGGAGAGGCTGGATGGTGTTGAAGGCACTGGAGAAATCAAAAAACATGATTCTCACAGCACCTTTCCCCTTGTCCAGATAAGAGTGAGCCCTGTGCATTAGGTAGACGATGGCATCTTCCACGCCCACCTTCTCCTGGTAGGCAAACTGCAGCGGGTCAAGTGCATGGCGTACCTGAGGTCTGAGGTTGTGAAGCAGCAGTCGTTCCATGGTCTTAGATATGTGTGATGTAAGAGCGACTGGCCTGAAGTCATTCAGCTCACTGGGGTGCGGCTTCTTCGGGATGGGGATGAGGCAGGAAGTTTTCCACAGAGCAGGCACCTTCCCTAGTTGGAGGCTCAGGTTGAAGAGATGCTGCCGAGGCTCACCCAGTTCCACCGCGCATGCCTTGAGGAGTCTTGGACAGACTCCATCGGGGCCGGCTGCTTTCCTGGGGCGCAGTCTCCTCAGCTCTCCTGTGACCTGATCCACCGTGATGGTGGGGGGGAGGGGGAGCTCTGTGTGGTCGCCTAGGGGAGGGGTGCAGCTGTGTAGAGTGGCAGAGAGCTGGAAGCTGGAGGGAGTGGGGCCACACTGGCTGTGGTCAGAGCAGGGGGGGGGGGGGGGGGGGGGGGGGGTGGTTGTGGCATGCAGAGAGCAGTTAGCAGCTGATGGGGGGGATGCAGGAATAGGTGTTA
>NW_024879615.1:0-143001 GCF_900700415.2 Clupea harengus | reverse complement strand
GTACAGCTTACCCTGTCCATAAGGATGACATGTCCTTGGTGTGTATGCTACAACAATAAGATAATAATCACAAAAGTCAATAGCTAGCATATGTGGAGTAGTGACCCACTTCTCATAGATACAATGTCATCCTGAAGTTTGGTCAGTCAGTAACCAGACAATGATGAGAACAAGTGTGTTGTGTGTGTGTGTGTGTGTGTGTGTGTGTGTGTGTGTGTGTGTGTGTGTGTGTGTGTGTGTGTATGTGTGTGCACGTGTGTGTGTGTGTGTGTGTGTGTGTGTGTGTGTGTTTGTGTGTGTGTATGTGTGTGTGTGCGTGTGTATGTTTTTTATAACAGTAAAATAGTACTCATAAAATAGACAGTTGTGGTGTTGATTGAAGTAGTGACCCATGTGCTTTTTAATAGACACAGTGTATCATCCACGGAGTTGGTCTTTCAAATCAGACTTTATACTTTCAAGATTCACTAACAAGAATACCTGCAGGAATGTGATGTCATCAGCTCCCATCGCCCCTTCTATGGTTCTGATTGTGTCTGAAAGAGATGAGATCTCTCTGCTCATCTTCTCAATCGTCTCCTTCATCATCTGACTCTTCTCCTCCTCTTCCTCCCTCAGTGCAGCTAACCTGGCTGCCTCTTCATCTTGTAGAAACTGGTGAAGCTCCTCAAACTCCTCCTTGATCTGCCTCTCTGTGTTTAGGGTCTGAGTCTGGATAAAACCAATTGATGTTTATTCATTTAGCAGATGCTTTTATCAAACACAACCTACAGGTGAGGCAGAATGCAAAGCAAGCAACAGTAGGTCAGGAGAAGCCATGGAGAACAAGCACAGCATTATTCAATCTCAATCAACCTGACATACAGGAAGTGCCAAGGATAGTGCAGAGTAAAGGCAGAAGTGCACTGGAACGTGACAAAGGTTTGATTTGAAGCATCACAGAGGAGGGGTTTCCCCCCCAAAGAACCTGCCATGCAAACACCAGAAAAGCACTCAACACCACTAAAAGCAAGATATATATATATATATATATATATATATATATATATTTGATGACACATTTCACAACGATGTGCTGTAAATGTTGTTGTCAGGGGTTTCCACCCTGGAGCACTAAACTATGTTGCTACTAGTGGGAGTGACAGCTGGGTTTATCTGTCCTTCACATGGCCATATACCATCAACACGGATTTTAGAATGATATAGAAACTAGTTACCCACAAACACATTGGTCAAAAAGCAGCAATGTTGCTTATCCATGATATTGAGAAGACATCAGTTTTCATCTGACATGATTTACAGCTGATGTGTTGTGCAACACGAACTTGAACTCACCCTGAAGTGTTTTGCTGTTTTATCACAGGTGAGTTTAGCCTTCTCAAAGGTCTTCAGTTTCCTCTGTAAGGGCTGCAGTGTGATCTTGAGCTCCTCCTGGAATAGATGACAGATTTCTCTGTAGACGGCAGCATCTCTGTATTCCTGCTCTAGTGTTGTTCTTAATTCATCTCCCTGTCAATCAGGTGGTGTCCTTAAATCCCATCATCATAATCATGAGGAAATAAATTCTTACCTTGCGGTCAAGTGCTGCTTCATCTGTAGGATGGAACTTATGGCCAGTGTGTTTTTTGGAGTCTCGACACACCAGACACACAGGCTTTTTATCCTCCAGACAGAAGAGCTTGTTTCTCCCTGTGCAGACTGCAGAGCACCTCAGACCCTGCTGAAGCTCTCTGACTTCTCTCCTGTAAGAAGGTCTCACACAGGTTCCTTAACGCCATGTTAGGAGGATAGGATTCCTTTGAGCACTTTCTCCTGCAGTAGGGACACTCTCTGGATCCGTTGCTCTCCCAGAACTGCTGCAGACAGGCTTTACACACACTGTGAGAACAGGTCAAAATGACAGGATCCTTGAAGAAGTCACAGCACACAGGACAGCAGAGATCCTCTTCAAGTTTAGAAGCCATTTTGTCTTTACACTACACTGTCCTTTTCTGAAAGCTGTTTGACCAGCTTTGCTCTCACTTTCAGGAGTCTTAGAAGTCGAGTCAGTCCCTAACTCCGAGTCTTCCCTGTTTCAAACTTTGATCCACAAGAACTTCACCCAAACTCTTTTCCTCTTAAGTCTAAACACAGTTTTTACAAAAGGTTCTAATAGAAATATCTATCATGAACATGACAGCGTCTAGTGGAGGACGGAGAATCGACCTGCAGTCAACTGGACTTCTTCCTCTGGGGCCAATCAGTCAGAGGGCGGGACTATGGTGAAGAAAGATTCTGATTGGTCGGCCGTAGATAACAGACCAGTTCCCCCATCACTGCTGCCAATGACTCCTCTGGAGGTCAGTTCAAAGTCCCAGTTGTGGGTGCGGACTGTACCTGCCAGACACAGAGACTGACCCCAGATCAGTGGATTACACACAGGTTTTGATCCTGAAGTTCAGTTCAAAGTCCCAGGTGTGGGTGTGGACTTTACCTGCCAGAAACTGACCCCAGATCAGTGGATTACACAAAGTCCCAGTTGTGGGTGCGGACTGTACCTGCCAGACACAGAGACTGACCCCAGATCAGTGGATTACACACAGGTTTTGATCCTGAAGTTCAGTTCAAAGTCCCAGGTGTGGGTGTGGACTTTACCTGCCAGAAACTGACCCCAGATCAGTGGATTACACACAGACTTTGATCCTGAAGTTCAGGTTAAAAATGGACAGGCAAGACATTCCATGCGTGGTCTGCAGAAATAATTTGCCTACATAATGAAAGAAATCAGATATTTTGAAACATATGTACATATATTCACATATTACAATTGGAAATGTTTTAATTTGAGTGAGGTGTCAAAAGTCACATGTTATCACACTGACATGTGTTGTATTGTGTTAATTATTAAACTGCAGTTAAAAAAGATATGGACTATCACTGTGGTGTTCTATTTTAAACTTGAGTTTTTATTTTTTGTTTATAAATCACACACATGTAATTTAAGGGTCGACTTCAAATGTTGTGGGCAGGGCTAAGTTCGGTCTGGTATCCAGGCTAACACTTCTTAATAGGTATAGTCAAAAATATACTCTCTACTCCCAATAGTTTTGTCACAAAAAGATGTTTTAGGGGGGAGGGGGAGGGGGTATCTCTAGCTTTAACATTAAGCTTTCCACAGGCCTTCAAAGATGCTGCAACAGAGCGAGAGTAAAAATTTCGAGCAAATTCAAGCACCCAGAATACTATGATCACCCAGGCCACACCCTTGGAAATCCAAATTATTCAAGTTATGGTATCAGATTTTAAGCCTAGAAAGTTTGAAGGAGCTAGCTTAAATACTTTTCTAGTAATAGCAATTTGAAAATGGCTCTTCAGAAAACGCTGCTAAAAAAACGTCTCAAGTACGGCCACCCCCTTCCCCTTAAAACATCCTATTGTGACAAAACTATTGGGAGTAGAGAGCTAATATTTGGGACTATTCATATTAAGAAGTGTATGAACAACCTTGAATTTTTCAGCCAAATCTGAGATGGTCGAGTGGGGAATTTTCCTTAAATTGTTAAGTTTGGCGTGGAATGACCCATATGGCAGATCAGACCAGTTGATAATTGAAAAGGAAGTCTAGGATCGTGAGCCATTCGACAGTGAGGAGACTATTTATGGGTCTTTCCTGTGTAATTGACACTTGAACTAACTGGGCAGCCTTAGTAATCATTTATTTGCCCTGTAGATTAGGCCTGCTAAATGTGTTATGACCCTACTGATCTGGCCTGGGGCTCCGCCCCTCTGTGCTATATCTGTTGCCTGTCTGTCTCCCCTGCAGGGTGCTGAGTGCAGGGGTGGCGCCTAGGAGATAATGGGCTATAAAGTGCTGGGGTTTGCCATGGACGGCCTCTCTTTTGCTCTCTTGCTCGTGCTTTCCTGCTCCGTTCAGTCTGTGGCTCCAGTGGTGAGAGCCTTTCCGACTGCCTAACTCCATGCCAGCTACTCCCTCCGTCCTCGTCGTCCTCGTCGATTTATGTATTTATTCTTGAATCGCTACGGTGTGGTCTACCCATTTTATGTCAGGGCTGCCTTGAGCCAGGCAGTCGTGACAAATGTAACAATACACTTTGTCATCAATAATAAACCTTGTGAAAACTCAGCAGTGCACAAAGGCTGAACTAAAGTATGGAAGAATGTTTACAGTTATACAGTTTTATACAGTTACTCCTATATTGGCCCAAATGGGTGAACTGGTATTCTGCTTCCCTCTGGAAAATTAGTGTCCCGAATGTAATGATACACTTAGCCATCAATAATAAATCGTGTGTCAATTCCGCAGTGTGCAAAGGCTCTCCTGGTCTGGTCCGGAACCACCATTCCACAGTGGGGCCGACTTCTTTTCCAGCCACCCCTGTGGCGAGAGGAATGTGATAAGGTGAAATCCCCACCGTGGAAAGAAAGACTCATGTCGCCCTGCAAGAGATTTAATCTCCCCCTCTACAATGGTTGGTTCTGGGCTCCCCCGCGTCAATGGTTAAACCTAATTGGACCAATTTAGCCCAATGGGATGCCCTAAAAGGGTGCCTCATTCCTTGAGGAGTGAGTGGAGAGACAGGCATGAGAGGCCATGAAAAGCCTAAGAGCAAAAACATTTACCTGCTGTGAGGTGAAGTGGAAATATATCTAGATGTGTGGATATAGTTTTTGTGCCTAGTTTCTGTGCCTCGTTTTGTGCCTAGCTTGTGCCTAGAACGTGCCAAGCAGGTGCCTAGTTGCTTGAGAACTTTGTTTGTGTTGTGATTTATGTTTGTTTATTTTGTGGGCACATGTTTTGGGGGCTGATACCAGAGAGTCCCCCCTGGTAAATATATATTTTTTATAAGAAAGCCACCATCTCCTGCACCCTTCTTCCCAACTTCACCACCAAGTCCAGTCGCCACATCCCAAAAATGTGGGGTGACCGCCTTGGTCTCTCACAGACCTTTTTTTTAATCTAAAAAGCTTTTTTCTGAAACATGTTTTGATAATTTACCTGAGAAAGGGCTTAATACATACCTGGCCCGCTTCTTTATATACTGTAAATCAAGTATATCATGTCCTCTATGATCTTGAAGGACTCACCATGAGCAGACTAGTGTTGTCAGTCCTTCAGTAAAATTGATGCTGTGGACAGAGCCCCTGGTCTTGTACCTGAAGCCTCTGTTGACCTGGGGAACTTAACGGGTCTTGCGTCTCGGTTCTCTGTAGACTTAATTGGTCTGAGAAGTTTTTCAGATAGTTTCTCTGTTGACTTGGAACATTTGAGGAGTTCTGATCCTAATGGAGTTGCACATATGGAGTATTTGAGAAGCCCTGTAGACAGTTTAGCCATACACTTGGACTATTTGTGACTTCCTGCTGCTGGCATACCTGTAGCTTTGAACTATTTGATAGGTCCTGTTGCTGGTCTCTCTGCAGAACTGTAGAATGTGAGACATTGTGTAACTGTGCAATGCATGCTTATTTCCGTCACTCTGTGCGTGATCTGTAGACCTTGAGTACTTGAGACGTCCAGCAGCAGATGTCTCTGCAAAGCTGAATAATTTAAGAGGTCCTGCGGCTGGTTTCTCCCCAGACCTAGAGATTCTGTAGTTGGTGTGTCTCCTGAAATTAAGTATTTGAGAGGCCCTGTAGCTGAGGTGTAGCTGAGGTGTCAGTCTAATATCTAATATGTCTAACATCAGGTGATAATAGTCACTTGGCCAGAATGACATAAACCAACTAAATCTGTCTGGAAGGGGGGTGAGGGGTACAGACCATGTCATGTGTTAGATGATATGAGGTACAATGTGCATTCTTCCAACCAGGGGCGGCTCGTCCATAAGGGCGATTGGGGCGACGCACTGCCTAGGGGAAAAGGAAAAAAAAAATTAAAAAAAAATCCTTATGTATAAACGCAATATCCTTGTAAGTCGCGTAAATGACACGTACATTTAAATGTAATATTGGGTTGATTTTTTCTGTCGGATTCTACCACTAGACCGTCTGATCTGTCTCTGTATGTCATTGTCGAATCAGGTAACAGTCGTTCAGTCAGCCTAAAGTCGTGCTTCAAATGGCCCCACCCCTTCTGGGGCGATTTGGGGCGAAATGAAAATCGCCCCAGACCTCTCCCATTGACTCCCATGTTAAATCCATTTTTTTCACAAAACAGAGCTCTCAATGCATTCTCTATGGCTTCCGGGAGGGCTCGCCCCTCCTGGTCTTGTCATAAGTAGTGGACGTAAAAGCCTATACGAACGTCATACAGCTTCGACGGAGGCATATTCTGTCAAGATGGCTGCCCTGTCCAGTGCAATAACTCGATTCGCTCTTTGACAGAAACTCCTTTTTAGTCGGCGTACTAATGAAGATAAATTGACAACAAAACAATTAGGACTTCCTAGACCAAATGTATCCATTCAACAGGTTTCTACAAAGGGAGGGAAATCCTACATCCAAGAATTGGAACAAAAGAAAATCGCGTGGCTAATGCGGTCTGTATTTCATATACCACTGTCACTTTTCATAGGTTTTACAGTGTGTTTCACAGTTCGCTTCTTGCACTAACACTGAATAATTTTTTATGTGATGACTTATTTTGCTTTTGTAAGCCAATACTTTCAAGATCAGTCAATAAATATTGTTGTTTTTGACTTATGTTACCCCTTCTTTATGATGTTACTGGACATATCATGTGTCCTGTTAAGCTATGTTACATCATACAACATTTGAGACACGTGGATAATGAAAAAGTGGGATAATTTAATGTGGAGCCACATCATGTTTGCTTATGAAGGCTCCTGGATGCAACTTTCTTCTATAGCTTTCCACCTGTAACTTGCTACTCTAGCTATGTAGCAAGAGGGGACATATTACTGTTGTGTGCTGCCAATAGTGGACAAAAAGGTATTGCTGTATGAGTTAATCAGCTAACTTAATGTACTTACTGAATGGGTCGCCTTAATCATTATAAAAAAAAATTGCCCCCTCTGAGAATTATTTCCGGAGCCGCCACTGATTATATGTATAGGTTATTATAGGTTTAGCATACTGTATTGTATATTTATCTTGTATATTTAGTAAGGTTATTATGTTTAATACGTGTAAATGTTCAGAGTACTTGTACAGAGTGTATGTCATGTTTGTTATGTTTTGTTATACTATGTTATGTTATGTTATGGTATGTTGCTGTGCGGTGCCTTGTCCTAAGAATTTCAGTGCCCAGTCTGACCCTGTGTCATTCTGTGCATCTGACAATAAAAGACTTGTAACTTGTAATACACGCTACTGCATCTTAATAGCCCTGCTAACACTAACCATTGCATCCTCGACTACAAATCTGTCACACACAACTTCAGTCCTTATAGTAGTCCTTGTGCTGAAATCTGATCAATGATACATTAGCCATGTACATTCAACAGCCAGGTATTATTTGTTTAAGAGAGAAACACATACATATGTTGTCTATTCAAAACAAAGCAAAGAAAAATATAGTCATCACACAAATATGATTGGTGTGCCATTTATTGAATACATATCAGTGAACACGCTTGTTAACTGAGTCATTAAAACATATACCACTGCAGATTAATCAGCTTTGTAATATGAATGGAGTGGAATAGAAAGCTGGAGATTTTAAAGAATAAAGAGTTCTGTCTGTATAACCTCTCATTCCGCTAGCTAGAAACACACGCTTAAACTGCTATCCTAACACCATATGGTTAAACTGCAATCCCATCCCATAATAAGCCCCTAACACATAAAGAAAGAAACACATTAGTATCTATGAAGGTAATATGCATACTTGGAGCCAATTACACAATATGTATATGTAATTGGGTTGATTGAAGGCCATTGCAGTGGTTAAATCAGAAATGTATTAATTTCATAATGAAAGGTGGTCACTCAACCTAAACAAAGATCCAAATTCACCCATTTGAAAACGTGATAACATAATAACAACGTAACAATAATAAATCAAACCAAAAACTAGCAACCTCAAACCAAAATTAAGATAATTTCTAACATGTATAAAAAAAGTGAAAATGTCTAAAAGCTGATTTATTCACTTCATGATGAAACCACTTGAACAGAAGAGAAAATAATTAGGTACTGAACTACTGACTACAGTGCATGTGTGTGTTTGTATGTGCAGTGTGTGTGTGTGTATATATATGTATGTGTGTGTGTGTGTGTGTGTGTGTGTGTGTGTATGTATGTGCAGTGTGTGTGGTACTGAACTACTAACTGCAAGCAACTGAACAAAGTCAACAATTTTCTCAAAATCCCCCAAGAGTAATGAAGGAAAACACATTTCATTATTCAACATCTTAAAGACAATAAAGACCAGAAGAATCAAGTTGGTCATTTAACCTAAAGGGTCCCGAAACAGATTTGGTAAAAGCTAATGTTAATGAATAAAATAAATGAACAATAAAAAAAAGCAAAAAATATTAACGCACTGGTCACTGATACACATTAGTTTTGCAGACAAGAATCTGACATTTACACCATTTTGACCTGGAACGCATCAGACATAATGTTGGATTTGAATAACGAATAATCTCCTTCAATAATAATAATAACCCTTCTACCATGTTCACCCCCAGTTTGGTGAATGTAAAACACATACTCTGATATTATCATAACAAACACATAATCTCATACTAACTCTTGTTGTTCGATTTGACAATCATATTGAATAATTTCCCCAACATCTGACACTTTTAAGGAAAAAGAAACACAAGAGGTATAATCTCTTCTTATCTGTTTGGTCCCTAATAATAATTTAAAACATACAAAGAGAAAATGTTACTGTTCATCTCCAGTCTGCAAATTATTATTATTCATCAACTGCAAACATGTTAATAAGCAACCTTCTCATTAGGAATAATAGGAATACAGGATATTTAGGAAATAGGAAAGCAGGAATGCTTTCTCATCACAAAGGGAGATATCTATTTTTTCACTAAAATAGATCAGGAGTTGCATTGAAAAAATGTTTGTCACTTTTCTGAATATATATATGATATCATTACTTAGCCTTGATCTACAGCTCTACAAATACAGATTTTCTGTTGTTCGGTTTCTTGTGCCAGGAATTTTGGGACTGCTGCGTGTATGGGCCAAGTCCTTATGCAGTAGCAGCTTATGCAGTAGCATTCTTCAAAGTGAGGAAGAAAGTGTCTTCTTGGAAGGCTAGTTGGTCTTTAAGATGAGCTCATATGTTCTCTATAAACATTTTACATCTGTGTCTCCTCTTCGGCACGAGTGATTGCATCAGTCACTTTCTTCACTACTTCAGAGAGATGCTTCATCTTTAGTTTTTGCCACTGGTCATCCAGGGGAAATGTTTCAATGATTTTGTCCAATATCCAGCTTTTTTTGTAATTATGTGTGTATTCCTTGAATGTTTTCTCATCACAAAGGGACATAGTTGAATCTTTTCACTAAAATAGATACCAGGAGTTGTTGCATGGAATAAAAAAAGCTCCATGTCTGAGTGATATTCCTTGAAGCCATGTCAGCTGTATTTATTAATTTAGCTAATACCAAATGATAAGTCATTCTAAGTGCACTCCTTATGATGGAAGTCTAACTGTCTAAATGTCATAATTTCATCTGCAACATCTGGAACACCTGGAGTGAGTTCTTCAGACACACTTCTCAGTCTGCTTGAGATTTGCCTGACCCCATGTTGAATGATTTCCTCAAGCCTATTCTGGCATGGGTTGGCGTCAACTCTTTCCAGGCAGGTGGAATGTCTGCAGGCAAAGCATCATCATGTTTAGCAAATTCGTCATTATATTTCATCAGAACATATTTCCAGTAGTCTGAGGCCTCCATGCTTGAGTCTCCCGCTATCTCCCAATCGGGGTAGATTTCCTTGTACTGCTTGTAGGCGTGATACTTTCCTTTGGTTTCTAAACTCTTAAATGTCCCATCACTGATCACAGCAGTTGTGCAGATATCAGTTACCAACTTTTGGGAGCCCTCAAACCTGTATCTGCCAAGTCCTTTAGATCGGTGCATGCTGGAGAAGTGTGTTTTGTGGTCCTGACCTCCTGCTTCACAGGGTGTCCCACAGAATGGGCACTGTTCCCCACATCCACACAGTCTGGAGAAAATCAGCTCATGGGGTTTAGAGGGCAGCTGTCTGGTAGCTTCTCGAAGGTCTTCCTGGGACTTGAACTCATCACTTAAGGACAGTTCCATGTCTGAGAGGGAGTCTATGAGGTTCCTAGCAAACTGCTCTGTGTTGGCATTCTTTAAAGTGAGGAAGAAAGTGTCTTCTTGGAAGGCTAGTTGGTCTTTAAGATGAGCACGTATTTTCTGTATGAACATTTTCATCTCTGTGTTCTCCTCAGTCTCCTCTTTGGCATGAGTGATTGCATCAGTCACTTTCTGCACTACGTCAGAGAGATGCTTCATGTTCATTCTTTGCCACTTATCATTCAGGGAAAATGTTCCAATGATTCTGTCCAAGATCCAGCTGTTAACAAATGTTTTGTAATTATGTGTGTATTCTTTGAATTGTTCAAAAGACTCATCTTGAAGCAGCTGTTTTAAAAGGGCAAACTGGAAGTGAGTCCTTGTGCTGTAGTCCAGTCCTTCATCTCCAGTCACCATTGCATCTGCAATATCTGAACCGAGCCTTTTGGTGATGTAGTCCTTAACTGCTGGTGTCAAACAGTCCTGTGTGAATTCTGCAGCTTTCTTCAGGCACTGATCTGTGTCATGGAACACATCCATGAACTCCTCCAGTAACCTTTTCTTGGACTGTTCTAGGCATATCTTAGGGTCACTGTCCATGATGAACCCATCATGCATTTTCTGAAATTCAACTGCTGCTTTCCAGCAGATATGGAACTTCAGCTCACATTCACATTCCTCATTTGGAGAGACTTGTTTATCTTTTAATTTATCATCAATCATGTTGAGGACTTCTTTGATATATGTCTTATGGTAGGTTTTGTTGCTCTTTACTGTATCAGAGACGAAGCTCTCACAATCTTTGATGATGGATTCAAAAAAAAGCTGTGGGTTATTCTTCCAGGTCAAGACATTTTTTATTGAAGAAAACCAACTACTCTGTACTTTAAATGGCTTTTGTCCAGCTGTTTTGAAATGAGTTTCAGTCAGCTTCTTATGGACATTTCCTGATTTTGTCTTAAAGTGGGAGTTTAACTCATGGAGGACCTCCTTCACAGCATCCAGCTTTTGAAACTCTACTAAAGACAGTTCTGCTACCAACTTCTTCCACATTTTCTCAAATTCTCTGTTGAGATTATCATCGGATAAATTTTCCCTTTTCTTTCGACAGGTTTGGACAAGATCCTGAACCTTTTTCTCGATTTTCTCAGTCGTTGTATTCTTGATCATGTTGACTTGTTCCAATCCTTCTTTAATTTCAACTGCCTTCAGCAGAGAGGATTTCAGGGAGCTCTCAGTCTCTCGTCTCAGTGTGCTGACACTGATCTTGAAGTCTTCTTTATATTTCACCACTAAAGCAACACTACTGTTCTTAGTCTTAAAGTACCCCTCTAGGTTTTGATGGATTTTCTTCTCCTCCTCATCCAGTTTCCCTGATGCTTCAGTGTTCATCTCTCTAAGATGGTCTCTCAGATGAGTCTTCTGGTCATCTGCACCTGTCATTCCAAAGTTGGATATTATCGTTTCCTTTTGCAAAAGCCAAGAGTTCATCTCTTTTTGACAAGACCACTCCCATTTATTATACTCAGAGCATAAATTTGTGTATGCGTCAGCCACCAAACTGTTCCTGAAGCTGAAGATGAACTTTTCATATTTCACAGCTTCCCACAAACAATTAGTCCACTTCAGAAACCCCTCTGCATTAATTCTGGCGCTGTTATCAGATGTTTGCAAGGAGTCAATCAAAGTATTCCTGAGTTCATAGACAGCTTCACTGTAGCCAGTATTCACTGGGGCCATTGGGGGAGTTCCATGCCAAAGTCCAGGGATGTAGTGGCTATCTTTGTCAGGATCGTATTCCATCACATCAGTGAACTTTGCATAACGTACTTTCTTCTCCATTTTAGCTGCTGCTCTGGTCATCTCATCCAGCTGCTCCATCAGCTTCTTCCTGTCTCTCATGTTGCTGTCATGAGCAGACATGTCTGACACATTCTGATGCACAAACAGACATCTGGGCTTCTTCCCAACCTCCTTCATCCTGAGAAAGGCATGGACCACAATCTGCAGAATGTCCTTCATCTCTGTGTTGTTCTCCATGGCAATATTGATGATGGTGATGTCACTGAGCCCTATAACCAGTGTTGCTAATTCGTTGTCGTGTTCGTAGCTTGTGTCCAATGCTGCCAGCTCAGGTGATTTTAAGCCCTCTGTGTCAATGATCATAATGAAGTCACACTTGAGCTCAGATCTGAGTTCTTCAGAGACTTTAATCAACAGCATGAAGGCTCCTCTGGTGCATCTTCCACTGCTGACTGCAAACTGCACTCCAAACATGGTGTTGAGAAGGGTGGACTTCCCAGTGCTTTGCACTCCCAGCACAGTCAACACCAGGATCTTACTCTTGGTGTCCACCCGCTGATGAAGCTGAGTCAGGACCTCTTCTATCCACTTCATTGGGATGTTTGATGCGTCTCCATCGACCAGCTCAACTGGGAACCCGTCCAGCAGCATCTGAGCGCACAGAGCAGGTAGGTGCTGGACTTGTTGTCGGGCTGGGTTGTTTTCTGGAAGGGAGCAAGCACACTCATAAAGCTGGCCGAGCTCACGGAAGAAGTGCTCAGGACCCAATGAGCAGTTGGAGATTTGCTCATCTAATTCTGCAATCATCTTATTATTCTGTGGTGTGTTTCTACAGCAGTCTTTGTATTTCTCTCTCAGTGTGGAGAGGTTATGTCTGGAGAGGGTGTCTAGCTGAATCTTCAGCCACTTCAGGAAGTAGAGACGCTGTGTTCCTGACTCTGATATTCCAGCAGTGAATTTCCCCATGGCTTCTGAGAAGGCCTTCTGTTGTTGTTTCTTTCTGAGGGTTTCTTCTTTAATCTTGAGTGAACTCTTGTAACCCTCTATGTCTTTGCCTGCTTTTCGCATTCTGCATCTCTCCTTTTCTAATTGACTGATTTCCTTCCAGATTTCACCATGTAAAGGCAACTGGTCTTTCTTGAATTCCACAACATCCTGAATGCTTCTAGTGATGCCTTCAGCATTTCTTCTGCCATTTGCACACTCAGTGCAGTCCTCATCAACCACCATACCATGACGAGCAACAGCAGCCATGGCTTCCACTTTCATTTTAATTGGATTATTTCCAATGACACCATTCACATGGAAATGGAAAGTTTTTACAAACTCGGCATCATTCTGTTTTTTCTTGATGATCACATTGGTCTCCTTCACCTTGTGTTTTCTGCATGTATCCCTGAGTGTCTTCGTGTTGAAGGTCTTACTCTGAGAGTTAGTGACCAGGAACAGCTCAGCTCTGCTCTCTCTGTTGTTCAGAGTGCTGAGGTCTCCCTCTAGGTCATCACTAAAGATGAAAACTGCAGCTGAAGTCTGACACAGGAAGGACATCTGGGTCTTAAACAACCTGCCATCTCCTCTCAGATTGGCTATGGCCACTGGCTGTGGGAACATGTCAATGTTTGTGTTCCCACAGGGTAGATACCAGCTGACTTCAACCAGACCATCTGAGATTTTCCTGGGCACATCACCACACTCCATGTTATGGTGAACAAATGTGTCGTTGTGCTGATGACGATTACTGAGCAACTTGTTCAGAGTTTGAGATTTGGGCAGACTGCTCTCTCCTAGTCTAACAAAAGACACCATGGGGATGTCCGTTTCTACGATCCTGCCCTCTACAAATGTCCTGTCACCTGCTAGAGAGTGAGGTCTAAACTTTTTCACCAGGTCTCTCATGGCCCACAGCATCAGAGTGCTCTGCTGTGTGTCACAGTTTGGCAAAAGCAAAGGAACAGCAAACTGGCACATGGACATTTTGGAGACCATTTCCTGCTGGAGGAAAGGATCTGAGCAGTGGAAAAGAGCAGTGATCAAATCTAGAGGATTTATGGCATCAGAATCATCATTAGCATCAGTCAAACTATAATCATACATTGGCTGGTCTTGTGCACATTTGATATTTCTTGCATTTAAATTGGACATCATCAGTTTCCTTAAGAATGTCCTTGGTAGCTGCTCCAGACTTTGTGCTGGTTTGTCAGCCACTGTATTACTGTTGATCTCCAGGACTGAGCTGAGTGTGAGTTTCCCTCCATGAAGATCCCCCAGGCCCAAGGTTGACAGCAGCTTAGGAAGGAGGTGTTCTGGGGGTTAAACATATTTGGCATAGTTTGTACTGGGTTACTGGATTGCATTGATTTATGTCTTTGTTCTACTAAACAATAGGTAGATCAATGTAGATTTTGATAGACTGTTTTTGCAGAAAATGTATTTGATTTTCTGATTTTCTTTGTTTGTTTGCAGCCTTGTTACAATCTATACAGAAGTGGTAATGCAGCATTTGCATTGAAATGTGTATTAAGGACAAATATTGATGTAGTTGTCACTGAAGATATTTTCCAACTTTTACTGCCGTATATGCCAGATGTTTGGGGAACACAAATCAGTCAGATAGCTTGGACACATCTCAAATCCAATAAGGTTGCTATCACTATTGTCTGATTCATTACGTCATTGTGCATTGTCTAATTGCACACAAGCAAAATTAACAGAAGGTTTGGTGGATAGGTCCATGTATATATTATAAAATGAATTGTATATTACCTGTCATCATCTGAACAGAAGCAGGTTGGCTCTTTTTCCTCCCGGACACAGTGTAGACTCTAACAGTGTAATCAATTCCTGGTTTCAGGCCTGTGATGACTGTGCTGTATGACTCAGTAGAGATGGACTTTGGGTCAGTCCCTTCACTGTGGTAAGAGACCAGGAAGCTGTGTGGAGTCTGCTCCATCTCAGGAGACACCAGCCAGCTGAGGCTAGCAGATGATGCAGTAATGGCGCTCACAGTCAGATGCTGTGGGACTGGAATCTCTGACACTGGAATCTCTGGAAGGTAGAAGGGTAATAAGGTGTTGCTATTGGTGGTTTAGCATTGCTAGGGTGTTATGATAATCAAGGTGGTTGCTGTGGTGGTTGCTAGGCTGTGACCATGGTAGTTGTTGCTAGGATGTTGTTAGGATAGTTTAGTTGGTTGCTAGGTAGCTGCTAGGGTACTCAGGGTGGGTGCTATGGTAATTGAAGTGGTCGCTATGGCGTTGCTAGGGTAGTCATGGTCGTTGCTATGGGTTGCTAGATTGGCATTAAAGTAGTGGTTGCTAGGATATTGCTAGGGTAATTGAGGTGGTTGCTAGGATGCTGTTAGGGTAGTAATGGTGGTTGTTATGGTAATTGAAGTGGTTGCTATGCTGGCTGCTAGGGTATAAATAGTCATGGTCGTTGCTCAGTCGTCATTATAGTAGTGGTTGCTAGGATGTTGCTGTAGTAATTGAAGTTGTTGCTATACTATTTGCAAGGGCGTTACTAGGGTAGTGACGATTGCTGCTATGGTGGTTGCTAGGTTGAAATTATAGCATTGGTTGCTAGGGTACTTGAGGTACTTGCTAGGGTACTTGCTAGAGTAGTCATGGTGGTTGCTTTGGTAATTGAAGTGGTTGCTATCCCGGTTGCTAGGGCGTTCCTAGGATAGTGATGATGGTTGCTATAGAGGTTGCTCGGGTACTACAGTACTTGTTGCTAGGGTAATTTAGGTGGTTGCTGTGGTAATTGAAGTGGTTGCCATGCTGGCTGCTAGGGTATTCATTGTGGTGGCTAGATAGTCATTATCGTAGTGGTTGCTAGGATGTAGTTAGAGTAATATAAGTGGTTGCTAGGGTGTTGCTAGGTTAGGCTTGGTTGTTGCTATAGTAATTGAGGTGGTACAATGGTAATAGAAGTGGTTGCTAAGCTGGTTGCTAGAACATTGCTAGGGTAGTCATTCTGGTTGCTGAGTGCCACAAAAGCATATATGTTTAAGATTATTTGGAGAAAAAGTGAATACCGTAATTTCCGGACTATTGAGCGCACCTAAATATAAGCCTCACCCACTGAATTTTTAAAAAATACTTATTTTTAACATAAATAAGCCGCACATGTCTATAAGCTGCAGGTGCCTACCGGTACATTGGAACAAATTAACTTTGAACAGGCTAAAATGAATATCAAAAGTAATACAATAGTGATGCATATTATTAGTTTTGCCAGTTACGATAAGTGCACTGTTGCTTTAAGAGGGCACAGTTGCAAGAGTCAATCAGAAATAAGGTAGTTCTTCCTGTTCAGGTAGAACGTTAGATTGAAGACAGACGCTAGTTTGAAACCAGTGAGCTAAAGAACTTGAAGACTGGATTTGTATTGTACATTTTATTTTCTAAAGTGTTTTGAGTTGTGTTCTGTCTACGCCGGTAGACTGTGGTTATTTTGACATTAGTTAAGTTATTGAGAGATACTGAGAAATCGCGTGGAGCTAAGCATCCATGCGGCTCCATCCTAGCTCCACAAAGCCACCGTATACAGTCACAGGTATCAATCCATAAATTAGCCGCGTCATTGTTTAAGCCGCGAGGTTCAAAGCGTGGGAAAAAAGTAGCGGCTTATAGTCCGGAAATTACGGTAGATGGAATAAAGCGTGAAGAAGGAAAATAAAATAGAGATTAGGGTTGCAAAGGGGTGGAAACTTTCCGGAAACATTCCATGGGAAATTAATCTCGGGAATTTTGGAAATTTTGACCATTTATTTTTTGCAAAAGTTACTTAAATGTAACTTAATTTAACTTAACTCAACTTAAATGTAGTTGAAAACAAGACTAGGCAAGCCTAGATCAGCTGGACCCTGGATGCAGCTAGTTGGGAACATTGTCTGCCAGAAACGTAAACCTATGAGTTTCTGTTGTTTTTGAACATCTTTGTCATTACCTAGCATATTGATTACTTGTTACATTTATATTGTTACCATTATTATTAACTATTGTAAACCAAATTTAAAGAATAAATGGATCCCGTCAATATCAAATGCGTCAAATCAAAGTCCAAAGTCCTCTTGTCCGAGAAAGCGCGCTGTATCCATTATCGATTGACAACACAAACAGTTGACTGTATTTATAATTTACAGGAACAAAATTGTCTAACTGCAAAGTGGCTAACGTTAGCTATTCTAAATCTTGCAGCATGATCTTGGTTAAAACAACCAGATTTAATGCAAATTCAGTTGAATTCCAACCCAATTCGATCACATGCACAGATAATTCCCAGCATCCTGTACACTACAGGATGCTGGGAATTGTTATATATTGTCATAGATTGTCATATATGAGAGTTACAAAAAAGGAGAGATGTTACAACATAGAGGGATGGAGGGATAAAAGAGTGAAGAGAGTAGTTGGAAAGGAGAGAAAATGGAATGATACAGAGAGATGAACAATGTGAGAGAGGAGTTGGAGAGGGATGGATAGATAGAAAATATGAGTGGAGGGAAGTTCTGGAGAGAGAATGAGTGAGAGTAGGAAAGAGAAAGGACAGGGGGAGGGAGGAGATGGTTAGAATGATTGATGAATAGAGTGGAAGACAGACATGGCAGGAAGAAAATAGGAAAAGGATGGAAGGGAGGATAGAGGACTTTAAAGTCTGAGAAAGCTGACATCATCATATCAAACTTCTGACAAGTTATCCAAGTTAAAAAAAATCTAAATATGAACAACTTTTGAAATATATTCTAAATTATAGTGTAATTATTTAGCTATATAGCTTACTGTTTATTGTATACACTGTTTATTCATTAACCATTCATATAATTCCTACTGCTCAGATTGTAGGTTGTAATTTGTTTTTCAGGCTTTTGGCTACAGGCAGTGTATGTTGTACTGTGTAGGGGTGCCTTCACCGATCCCGAGTGCGACACGCAAGCTGTCCTGGTCCACCTGGAGTGGTTTAAAGCAGCAATACGGAGTTCTGTTCCAAAACTAGTAAGCTTACTACTTAAAAGGCATGCAAAACCTTGAAATCATCACCAACAGCCAAGTTAAAACTGACAGAAGCTTGCCAACACACGAACCAAGTCTTTTGAAAGTAAAGCTGGCAATGTCATGCGTGTGAAAGATTTTCTTCCATTTTGTAGGGTGTTCCTAGCCTGGATACCAGACCGAACTTAGCCAACACAACATTTGAAGTCGGGAAGTTCGGTCTGGCATTACTCCATTGGGGAGAAATTATCTCCGGACAGAAATGTCCGGACCAATCAAATTATCAAGGCGGGCTTTATACGATGATGGACAGATGATCAACAGTAACGTAATCAACCACGTCATCAACACACGGGTTGAATTCGTTTTCAACAAACATGGCAGCCGCTGGAGAGCTGAAATGTATAGATTCGAGTCCATTTAGACATTGACAGTGCATTCATTTTGAAAGAGGAACAGACAAACGCGATCAAGGCATTTGTCAATCGAAAAGATGTTTTTGCCTTCCTTCCTACGGGATCCGGTAAAAGTTTAATTTATCAGCTGGCCCTGGTCACATACTACGTTGTTCTGATTGGTTGTAGGTAACCAATTGAGTGAAGAGGCATTTTTTCTCCTGGTTCGGTTGAAACACGCCCCATAATCACAGCCCAATGGACCGGTATCAGACTCATATTCTGACTAGAATTATGAGTATGGTATCGTCAGGCTAGGGTGTTCCAGCCCGATACACAGAACTAGATAGGGCATATCCTGGATGGCTAGTGGGGAAGACACTGGTGTTTATCTTTCCTTCACATGACCATATGCTATTAAAATTTATTTGAGGATGGTACCAAAAACTAGTTGCCTATAAAACCATACCTCAAAAAGCGTCAAATGGTTGCATAGTGGACGTTGAACTGTCACAGAAGCTCTCTGCTCCACTCTGAGCTCATGCTTGGACAGCTTGTGTCCACTTTCCACCAGACCTGCTCGATCTACCCAGTCTCATTCGTGGCTGAGTGATACCCTCCGAACGCAGCGCTCCAATCTCAGAGCGGCTGAGAGAAAGTGGCACAAATTTGCCGCACTGGACGATCTTGCAAGCTACCAGACACTGCTGGCCTCCTTCTCATCCAGCATCACTGCTGTTAAAAAGACTTTTTTCAATGACAAAATCAACGGTGCAACTGACGCTCGGAAACTATTCTCCACCTTCAAAACTCTGCTCTACCCTCCTCCTCCTCCCCCAGCTACTAACCTCACTGCTGATAACTTTGCTTCCTTTTTCACAGAGAAAGTGGCAGCCATCGGGAAACAGTTTGACCAACTGTCTCCCCCCCCTAAGGGTGCAACCGTCAATGGCTCATCATTTCCTTCTTTCATCCCTCTCAGCGAGATGAGGTCTCCAAAATCCTAACAGGTAGCCGTCCAACTACATGCCCGCTGGACCCCATCCCATCCAACATCCTTCAAGCCATATCGCCTGCCGTCTTACCGGCAATAACACAGGTGATTAATGCTTCATTTAATTCTGGAACATTTCCTTCTCTTTTCAAAGTGGCTCGGGTAACGCCGCTGCTCAAGAAGCCGTCTCTCGATCCCACTCAGGTGGAAAACTATCGACCGGTCTCACTTCTCACGCTCCTATCTAAAACCATTGAGAGGGCAGCTTCCAAACAGGTCACCGAGTTCCTGTCAAAGAACAATCTCCTCGATCCGAACCAGTCTGGATTCAAAAGCGGTCACTCCACCGAAACAGCCCTGTTGTCTGTAACGGAGGCCTTAAAAACAGCTAGAGCAGCAGCTCAATCCTCGGCTCTCGTCCTGCTTGACTTATCAGCTGCGTTTGATACAACCACCGCATCCTTCTGTCCATACTGTCAAGTATGGGCTTTTCTGGCCAGGCGCACCTCACTGGGTCCTCGTTCAACGTGTCATGGCAAGGTGTTAAAGGTAGATGTAGACGACCGGTTGAGCTTGATAGAAAAAACTCTCAGGATGACGGAGATGAAGTTTGATATGATGAGAATTTTTATTTTCCCAAACGAAGGCCCGAAAGGGCAGAATTAATAATGAAAATATTAAACAAAACAAAAGAGCGAAAAACAAATACTTTGTGATAAGAAAAATAAATGGGCATAATAGCCAAAACAATTTACAGAGTGCTTGCTGGTTCTGCTCCCACCTACCTAAATGCTCTTGTAAGGGCAAATGTTACAGCCAGGATGCTGCGCTCGTCTAGTGAGAGTCGTTTGGCACTGCCGTCTGTGCAAGCATGGCAATCCAGACTATTCTCATTCTCATATCTTGAACAGAGGGCTCTGCAGTATCGATACCCCCCTCAACACCCTCCACCTGTTCAGAAACCAGTGTTTTTTGGACAACATCTTCTAAGGTTCGGATTAGAAATAGAAAAACGAGGTAGAAAAGCAAAAAAGAAGAGCAGGAATGCAACTGCTGTAAGTGCAAGTAAAGCAATAGTCGAAGTGGCAGTTAGGAAGGGAGGTGCTCTTTGAAGAGTTGGGTCTTCAAAAGCTTCTTAAAGGTAGAGAAGGACGCGCCTGCTCTGGTAGTGCTAGGCATTTCGTTCCACCAACGTGGATCTACAAATGAGAATAGTCTGGATTGCCGTACTTGCACAGACATCACGATGCCTCGTAGAATCATGACTATAAATGTGAAACGACTTTGCTCATGATACAAATATTCTCGTATTTATTATATAATATAATTATTTTAATCCGATGATGTCTGTAGAGTTGATGTGAACGCAATCACCAAAGATTTCTCACGAATTCAGCCATTTACCCTTCTAACACTTTTTTAAGGAATCGCATTTCAGAAAACTCTGGCCGATTTACGACTGCTATTTCGCGCTCTGAAAGTCTTCTGAAGTTCAGAAGAAATCCCAGATGAGAAAACTTTCATGAATGCCAAATGTTTTCCTAAATCCACCGGAAGAGGAGTTCAGAAGACATTCCTTCTTAAATTCTTCTCAACTGCGTTCGAGAATGAGGCCCAATCTCTGTCCACAGTACCGTTTTCATATCGTTTTCCAAATGTTTGCCGTCCACACTAACAATAAATGACAATTGTTACACCACTCCTGCCCCTCTCGTTATAGCCTCTCGAGCGCAAGCTACCCCCAGTCAGAGATGGGAAAAAATACATCAAAATGTATTTTGATACAAAATGCAAAATACCCCTCAAATAAATGTATTAAAATAAAATACAAAATACTGGTGCCAGAAAATTTTACAAAATACAATACATGTATTTTGTATTTAAAATATAGGAAATACTTTTTCTGGATTTTCCGTTTTCTCACAATTTGGTATAGCAGAGCATTCAGGTTTGGGCTATACAGTGGCGTAACGTAGTTACCACGGGCCCAGGTGCAGGCTATTATGACGGGCCCTTGTCAGTGGCGTAAGGCAGTGGTTCCCAAACATTGCTGAATATGGGTATACATCAGTATTTTTGGCAATGCGACTTGGCTATTCAGACTATTTAGATTGACATAAATATGTCTATGGGCCCGGCTACGGGCCCCCTAGACCCATGGGCCCAGGTGCGACCAGACTGCTGCACCCCCTATAGTTACGCCCCTGGGGCTATATAATGTACACAAAGCTCTGGTGAACCCCACAAAAAGGAAGAACAGTCACAGAATGGCAGTGTAACTAAGCAAAGCTATTAAAAGACAACAACTTGATTGATTATGTATATACAGGGGCGGAGATCCCATTTCATTGTAGGGGGGGACAATACATGGTAAAATTTCAGAGAGTAATTCCGGGGGGGGGGGGGGGGGGGACGGGACATGAAAAAATTGCTTTCACGAGAGCTAGCATAACTTAGCTGCTAAATATCGAATTCTCAATAACATTTACAAACAGAAATTCGAAGTCATTTTGAAATCCTCTAAACGGCATTAAATGTACTAACATAAAATATCTACTCACAGACAAATAATGTCAAAAGTTCAAGAGAACTTGATGCTCAAAATAAGTTCTAAAACAGTTCAATTTGACCTATCAATAAGCCCCGCCAATATTTACTGTTCCTAACTCGGACAAGTTATCAGAGCTGACTGGAGTTTACAATGGCAGCTATCAGTGTCAAAACGATATCACAAGAGGCTCTAGACAACTTTTGGAGACAAAATAACCTGATTTCGTCTAGAAGCCATCAAAAGGGCCTTCATACGGCAATGGAGGGATATGCATAACATTTAAAACTAGATATGGTGGATAACAAGCTTACATTTTAGGCGAGAATTTACAGATTACACAATACAAGAGGGAGAAGCCTCATCTCACGGTCATCACGATTGTAGATAAATATATCCAATACCAGCATTGTTCATGCACCGCAGGGAAAGATTAAATTAATTTACCTTCAGTTAATTTAACTAATCTGGAGAGGCACTGAGATGTAGACGTACGTTTATTAACTAGCATTAACCTGCCCCTGACAGGTTCCCCCCCGTCCCCCCCGGGATCTCCGCCTATGTGTATATATATATATTTTTGCAGGCAGCAGCTGTGTGACTCATGTTTTCACAAAACAGGGCTCTCAAGGCAAACTTTATGGCTTCCGGGAGGGCTCGCCCCACCGTGCTTTTGTCATACAGTACGTAATTGCGTATAAGGACGTCATACGGCTTTGATCAAGTCATATTCTGTGCGTTCAGTGCAACAACTCGATTCGCTCTTTGAAAGACGTGACACTCCTTCTCTAGATCAGATTATTGCTGTGCCTCAAAAAGCTTCAACAACACAGATCAATCATAAATAACACAGATCAATCATGAATAACACAGATCAATCATGAATAACAGATCAATCATAAATAACACTTCAGGGAATCATTCTCCCCTTCCTGATATCTCACCTGTTTTCATCTGAACAGTAGCAGACTGGCTCTTTCCTCCATGTTGGAGCTCAGTGTAGACTCTAACAGTGTAGTCAGTTCCTGGTTTCAGGCCTGTGATGTCTGCGCTGCATGACCCAGTAGAGATGGACTTTGGCTCAGTCCCTTCACTCTGGTAAGAGACCAGGAAGCTGTGTGGAGTCTGCTTCATCTCAGGAGACACCAGCCAGCTGAGGCTAGCAGATGATGCAGTGATGGAGCTCACAGCCAGACGCTGTGGGACTGGAATCTCTGGATGGATAAAAAGGTTTGTCATGAAATAAATAAATAACAATCACGCAAATTGTGCTAATTGCTGTACGAAGACCTCCTGAAAGGTCTCTGTGAAAATTGAAGATGTTTGGTTGCAACATCATATTTAATCACTATGCTGAATGTATGTGTTGATTGACAGATAAAGTATGGATCCACATCCATTTTCTAGAGCAGGAGTGAATTAATGTGACCTAATCATGTGTACATGTTGCCTCAGTATGGGCCGCTGTCCACCATATTTACTACACTTTGGCCTGTGGACTCTCCTTCTCTAGATCATATTATTGCAGCCAACTGTACCGACTAGTGCTGTGCCTCAAAAAGCTTCAACAACGCAGATCAATCATAAATAACACAGATCAATCATAAACAGGGGCGACTTGTCCATAAGGGCAATTGGGGCGACGCACTGCCTAGGGGAAAAGAAAGAAAGAAAAAAAAAAACCTCCTGATGTATAAACGCAATATCCTTGTAAGTCGCGAAATGACATGTAAATTTAAATGTAATAATTTTTTTTCTGTCGGATTCTACCACTAGACCGTCTGATCTGCCTCTGTATGTCATTGTCGAATCAGGTAACAGTCAGGCAAAAGTGGTGCTTCAAATGGCCCCGCCCCTTCTGGGGCGATTTGGGGCGAAATGAAAATCGCCCCAGA
This sequence comes from Clupea harengus, assembly GCF_900700415.2. Lineage (NCBI taxonomy): Eukaryota > Metazoa > Chordata > Actinopteri > Clupeiformes > Clupeidae > Clupea > Clupea harengus. The sequence continues at coordinate 119,176 of NW_024879615.1, read as the reverse complement.
CCTCTCCCATTGACTCCCATGTTAAATCCATTTTTTTCACAAAACAGAGCTCTCAATGCATTCTCTATGGCTTCCGGGAGGGCTCGCCCCTCCATGTCGTGTCATAAGTAATGGACGTAAAAGCCTATACGAACGTCATACAGTTTCGACGGAGGCATATTCTGTCAAGATGGCTGCCCTGTTCAGTGCAATAACTGGATTCGCTCTTTGACAGAAACTCCTTTTTAGTCGGTGTAAATTGACAAAAAAAACAATTAGGACTTCCTAGACCAAATGTATCCATTCAACAGGTTTCTACAAAGGGAGGGAAATCCTACATCCAAGAATTGGAACGAAAGAAATTGCGGTCGTGAAGTGGCTAACGCGGTCTGTATTTCATATACCACTCTGTCACTTTTCATAGGTATCACAGTGTGTTTCACAGTTCGCTTCTTGCACTAACACTGAATGATTTTTTATGTGATGACTTATTTTGCTTTTGTAAGCCAATACTTTCAAGATCAGTCAATAAATATTGTTGTTTTTGACTTATGTTACCCCTTCTTTATGATGTTACTGGACATATCATGTGTCCTGTTAAGCTATGTTACATCATACAACATTTGAGACACGTGGATAATGAAAAAGTGGGATAATTTAATGTGGAGCCACATCATGTTTGCTTATGAAGGCTCCTGGATGCAACTTTCTTCCATAGCTTTCCACCTGTAACTTGCTACTCTAGCTATGTAGCAAGAGGGGACATATTACTGTTGTGTGCTGCCAATAGTGGACAAAAAGGTATTGCTGTATGAGTTAATCAGCTAACTTAATGTACCTACTGAATGGGTCGCCTTAATCATTATCAAAAAAATTGCCCCCCCTGAGAATTTTTTCAAGAGCCGCCACTGATCATAAATAACACTTCAAGGAATCATTCTCCCCTTCCTGATACCTCACCTGTCTTCATCTGAACAGAAGCAGGCTGGCTCTTTCTTCCATGTTGGAGCTCAGTGTGGACTCTAACAGTGTAGTCAGTTCCTGGTTTCAGGCCTGTGATGTCTGCGCTGCATGACCCAGTAGAGATGGACTTTGGCTCAGTCCCTTCACTCTGGTAAGAGATCAGGAAGCTGTGTGGAGTCTGCTTCATCTCAGGAGACACCAGCCAACTGAGGCTAGCAGATGATGCAGTAATGGAGCTCATAGTCAGACGCTCTGGGACTGGAATCTCTGGAAGTGTTGATCTGGTAGCCTCTGCAAATAATAAAAAAAAAAAAATTATGAAAAAACACCCAAGGTTTTTCAGTGATAGTATGATGATATTGATATATATATATAGTCTAGTTATTATCAATATTGAAATGGCTATGCCCGTCCAGTATCAGGCAGAGGCTAGCAGATGATGCAGTGATGGAGCTCAAAGTCAGACGCTCTGGGACTGGTATCTCTGGATGGATTAAAATGTTTGTTGTTAAAGAAATTGATAAAATGTACGATAATTTTGCTAACTGCTGTATGGACACATCCTGAAAGGTCTCTGTGGAAATTGTAGATGTTTTGATGCAATATCGTATTTAATCTCTATGCTGAATTCACATGACGATTGACAGATAAAGTGGGTATCCAAATGTATTTCTAGGCCAAGAGTGAATTAATGTGACCTAATCATGTTTACATGTTGCCTCAGTTTGGGCCGTTGTCCACCATATTTACTACACTTTGGCCTGTGGACACTCCTTCTCTAGATCAGAGTTCCTTATCGCAGTTCACTGCGATATAACAGTATGGTACATGACACTGGTCATGAGCCTAAATCGAAGCATTTATCCATTCACGCCTAAAAGGCCGCGAGATCTGTCAGTGCGCACTCCTGAGCCCGCCCCCTCAGGAGTCTATATCTTAGATTGCGCATCAGATCTCTGTCTCTTTGAAAACTTCGCAAGAAACGAAGTGCCAGATCCGAGTGTATCCTCTACGCTACCAAAAGTCAAAGAGTTTTTTGTGCTTTTGCTCTCTACGGGTTGGTGAGTTATCCGGGTTCTTTAACCCTCACTAGCTCAGGACGCTGCAAAATTCGTTGGCTCAACTTAATTTTGGAAGTAGTAGCTGCTATCCTAGCTGCCTAAGTTTCTGACTAGCCTGCTAGCTTGCTAACAACGTGTTCGTTGCTGATAGTGTGCTTGTGTTTTAATACTTTCTTCTACTTTCAGATTAAAAAAGATGTCCAGACACTACCCCGACTGCGGGCACACCCGTGTCAAGGGTGACCGCCACCGTCGGTGCGTGACCTGCCTCGGCAGGGACCACGCAGTGGTCGCGCTCTCGGGCGATGACCCTGTCTGTGCCATCTGTGCTAGCCTCACGCTAGCTAAGGCTACCAGGCGCCTTGCGCTCTGGAAGCGCAAGGACGCCGAGGGGGCTGCACCGGCTCCATCCGGGGCTAACGCCCCTGTAGGACCGAGTGCGCCTCCAGCCGTGGGCTCTGTGAGTGAGAGCAGCCGCCTTGCAGCTGCAGCTCCACTCTTGGGCCTCTCCCCGTCACCGCCGCCTGCCAGCCCTGGGGCTGCGGGCTGCGAAGCGGAGGAGCTTCCACCGGGCGGTGTCCTGCCCGAACTCGAGCTGGACATCAGCCTGGATGATGATAGTCTGCTGGACTACTCCGATGAGCACAGCTCAATCGCAGAGGCAATGCAGACAAGCCAGGACGTTAAGACGCGGGTGGATACACCCCCTACTTCGTCACGGATTCTGGGCCAGCAACTCCACGAGGTTGCGCTGAGAGCAGCCAGCTGCCTCGGGCTCCCTCTCCCTCCCCCTCCCAGTGTGCGGTCCTCGCTGCTGGACGGGGAGTTTTATGCTGGCCCCGCCGCGCCAGTTCCCAGCTGCATCCCCTTCTTTGAGGAGGTGCACGAGGAACTGCAGGCGACATGGGCGACCCCCTACTCGGTGCACCTCACAGGCACTGGCGAGGGTGATAGGTACCGCGGTGGCTACCCAGAGGTCTCTGTGGCTATCACTGGCTAAGCTCTCAGACAGAGAGAAAGCACCACTCCTCGACGCCCCGGTCTCTGTCCAGGGCGTCTTCGGTGAAGCAGTGGTCACAATGGCTGCCAGGTTCGAGGAGCAGCAAAAGAGCAGAGAGGTATTCCAGGCTTGGATGCCTCGCCCGGGGAGACGTCCTCCTCAGGACACACCACACCCGCACTGAGCCTGAAGCGAAGCGGGTTCCGCTCGCCAGCTCCTCCAGCGAAGGTGCCCACCAGGCGAGGCTGGCAGAGACACCCCTTCCGCCCTCCAGCTCAGCCTGCAGCACAGCAGCAGCCAGCTGCGCGCCCTGCCCAGGGCGCAGCCCAGGCCCCGCGACAGCACTCCGCTCGCCGCGGGCGGGGCAGAGGTAAGCCTCAGGCTTCCTGATGGTGACATTCAGCCAATGGTCACACAGGGGGGAGCGGTGGAGCCCACACCGCCTCCACAGAAATCAACCTGGCTGGTTGTGCGGCGAGTTGGCACGCATGCGCAGTCTCACCATGGGTGCTAAGAACGATCACAAAGGGTTACGGGCTGCAATTCGCCCGTCCCCCTCCGCCATTCAGCGGAGTGATCCAATCTGTGGTGCAGCGAGAGCAGTCTCACTTCTTACGGGAAGAGATAGTCTCCCTGCTCAGAAAAGAAGCGATAAGCATAGTTCCTCCCGAGGAGGAAGCTTCAGGCTTCTACAGCCGTTACTTCCTGGTCCCAAAAAAGGACGGGAATTATCGGCCAATATTAGATCTACGTGTGTTAAACAAAGCACTCATGCCGCTACGGTTCAGAATGCTGACCCCACGCCGGCTTGTGCAGTTTATAAGGCCAAACGATTGGTTTATCACGATAGACTTAAAAGACGCATATTTCCACATTCCGATCCACCACAGACATCGGAGATATCTGAGGTTTGCATTCGGAGGAATAGCGTACCAATTCAACGCACTCCCATTCGGCCTAGCTCTAGCGCCGAGGATATTCACAAAGTGCGTAGAAGCAGCCATCGCCCCATTACGTCTACGCGGCTTAGGCGTATACAATTATTTGGACGACTGGTTAATAGCTGCTCATTCAGAGGCTGCAGCGGTGCAGGACGGCCATCTAGTGGTGGCGCACCTGTATCGACTGGGCTTTGTGATAAACAGGGAAAAAAGCATTCTGTGCCCAAAGCAAATCACACATTTCCTAGGCATGATTCTAGACTCCACCTCCATGGAGGTCAGGCTGTCTCAAGAACGAATAAATGCCATCAAAACATGCGTGCGCCAGTTCCGACTGGGACAGTCAGTCTCGTCGCTGTGCTGCCAACGCCTGTTAGGAATGATGGCGTCAGCCACTATCAGACCTGTTCGAAAACAGGCGGAACACCTGCTGCCCGCTCTGGTTCTCGCTAGGGGGCGACAACCCCCCACTAGGCATAGACGCGCTGGGCCACCAGTGGCCAGCTCTACGCCTATATGCTTTTCCCCCGATCCCGCTCCTCCAGCAAGTGCTGTGCAGGGTAGCGGACGAGGGCAGAGAATTGATATTGATAGCCCCCCACTGGCCCAATCAGCCATGGGCGGCAGATCTAGTCAATATGTCAGTGCAGCAGCCTTAGGAGCTGCCTCTGCGGAGAGACCTCCTAACGCAGGCGCACAGGACAGTGTGGCACCCCCATCCGGAGTGGTGGCGTCTCAGAGCCTACGTGTGTTAAACAAAGCACTCATGCCGCTACGGTTCAGAATGCTGACCCCACGCCGGCTTGTGCAGTTTTTAAGGCCAAACGATTGGTTTATCACGATAGACTTAAAAGACGCATATTTCCACGTTCCGATCCACCACAGACATCGGAGATATCTGAGGTTTGCATTCGGAGGAATAGCGTACCAATTCAACGTACTCCCATTCGGCCTAGCTCTAGCGCCGAGGGTATTCACAAAGTGCGTAGAAGCAGCCATCGCCCCATTACGTCTACGCGGCTTACGCGTATACAATTATTTGGACGACTGGTTAATAGCTGCTCATTCAGAGGCCGCAGCGGTGCAGGACGGCCATCTAGTGGTGGCGCACCTGTATCGACTGGGCTTTGTGATAAACAGGGAAAAAAGCGTTCTGTGCCCAAAGCAAATTACACATTTCCTAGGCATGATTCTAGACTCCACCTCCATGGAGGTCAGGCTGTCTCAAGAACGAATAAATGCCATCAAAACATGCGTGCGCCAGTTCCGACTGGGACAGTCAGTCTCGTCGCTGTGCTGCCAATGCCTGTTAGGAATGATGGCGTCAGCCACTATCGGACCTGTTCGAAAACAGGCGGAACACCTGCTGCCCGCTCTGGTTCTCGCTAGGGGGCGACAACCCCCCACTAGGCATAGACGCGCTGGGCCACCAGTGGCCAGCACTACGCCTATATGCTTTTCCCCCGATCCCGCTCCTCCAGCAAGTGCTGTGCAGGGTAGCGGACGAGGGCAGAGAATTGATATTGATAGCCCCCCACTGGCCCAATCAGCCATGGGCGGCAGATCTAGTCAATATGTCAGTGCAGCAGCCTTGGGAGCTGCCTCTGCGGAGAGACCTCCTAACGCAGGCGAACAGGACAGTGTGGCACACCCATCCGGAGTGGTGGCGTCTCAGAGCCTGGCACCTGAGAGGTGCAGGCTCATAGCGTCAGGCTTGTCGGATGCGGTGGTGGCTACAATACAGAGTGCCCGAGCCGTGTCGACACGGGCTCTGTATACGCTGAAGTGGCGCAGTTTTGAGCGGTGGTGTGCTGCGCGTCAGCATGACCCCATTAACTGCGCGCTGGGTATTATTCTAGAATTCCTACAGCAGTTGTTTGATGAGGGGAAGGCGGCTTCCACTCTCAAAGTGTACATGGCTGCCATTTCAGCCTGCCACGCAGGCATTAATGGCAGTTCTCCTGGCAGTCACCCGCTAGCGTCACGCTTTATGGCGGGGGTGAGACGGCTCAGGGTGCCAGAGAGACACCTCATACCCTCTTGGGATCTGCTAGTGGTGTTACGTGCTCTCACAGGGCCTCCATTCGAGCCCCTGGAGACAGTTGACGTAAAGTTTGTCTCTTTAAAGACTGCGCTGCTGCTGGCGTTAACGTCAGCAAAGCGCGTTGGTGACATGCAAGCCCTGTCAGTCAGCCCATCGTGCATTCAGTTCTCGATCGCTGGTGACAGAGTGGTTATGCGACCTAATGCTGCTTACACACCTAAAGTGGTGGTAACCCCATGCCGCAATCAGGTGATTGAATTAGCAGTTTTCTCGCCTCCTCCTTTTGAGTCAGCAGAGGAGGAACGTTTGAATAAGCTCTGTCCAGTGCGTGCTCTCCGCTGTTACGCAGAGCGCACTAAAGCTTTCAGACAGTCAGATCAGCTATTTGTGTGCTTAGGCACACGTGCAAAAGGCAGACCTCTATCAAAACCGAGCCTCTCCCGTTGGATAGTAGAGGCTATCGTGTTGTCTTATAAGAGCTTGTCTTTAGATCCCCCGGAGAAGTTGCATGCGCACTCTACGCGGGGGGTCTCGTCTTCCTGGGCCTTGCTAAAGGGCGTCTCAGTGGAAGATATTTGCAAAGCTGCAAGCTGGAGTTCTTGCCACACTTTCATTAGGTTCTACAGTATATGTTAGATGTGGCTGAACCTCGGTTACTTACGTAACCTCTGTTCCTTAAGCAGGTACCAGATATAACAAAGTTGGCGTGTACAGTGTGACCTTGGTTTGATTTTCTTGCTCAGTTTTCATTCCAAGACAGAGATCTGTATCATGTACCATACTTTTATATCTGGTTCCTGCTTAAGGAACCGAGGTTACGTAAGTAACCGTGACGTTTTGCCTCCAACTGTACAGACTAGTGCTGTGCCTCAAAAACTTCAACAACACAGATCAATCATGAATAACACAGATCCATCATGAATAACACAGATCAATCATGAATAACACAGATCTATCATGAATAACAGATCAATCATGAATAACAGATCAATCATAAATAACACTTCAGGGAATCATTCTCCCCTTCCTGATATCTCACCCAGGGATGGATTACCGTACGGGCCCAGGCCCAGGGGCCCATGAGCTCAGGGGGCCCCTAAGCCAGAGCCTCTGCGTGAAGTCGCTGTTATGTATCTCTTATTTGTGGTTACAAGAGTACCTTATGGTATATATGCCCTTGAAATGGCTATTTTTGGGGGGGAAATCGTCAGTAGCAATCTATAACACAATTATATGCTTATCCTAAAATAACCTATAGAAACTATTAAAAAAACAAATCAATTAAATTAATAATTTCTTATTTTCTTTGTTATTTTTGTTATATACAGATATGCAATGATGATTGCTTGGCAATATTTATCTTGTTGTCCAATGTCAAGTCTCTATTTGATCATGTGACGAGATGATACGATATAGCTAGTTTAGGTGCAAAATCTGAACGTCAAGACCGACAAGCTGTCTGAGCACAGCCAGAGGCACAGCACACCTGCAAGTCGAACGACGCCTTTCAAACATAAAAGTGGTAATGCATGATTTGCTTTTTCAATGCACAGTATAGCAGCCAAATGGGTTGCTACAGCTAAATGTGTTTGTCACTCAATGTGTAATGTCCCTGTTGTACACTGGGTGTTGCTGTTCATTGCACAGGTGTTTTTAGGCATATAGGTAAGAAGCCTACTGTTGTGGTCAGGTGTTGACCCCGGAAGGGCAAATGGCTTTGACCGCTATACCGCGAAGGTTTGAGCGAGTAACATGTCGTTGCTCTGCGTTTTAATGGACAATCGTACAATAAATGGAGAACTGTTTAACGAAAGCAAGACATGTATGGACTTTATCCCGCTGACGGTAATCATCTTTAAACTGATCTAAGCGCTTCAACCAGGTCAATTTGGAAAAGGATCACTCGGCTGTTGCCCTGTCACATGGAATGTCAGAAACAAAAGCAGGGCAGTGCACACCTCAACGAAGGTGGATGTTACGGAGTGATAATCCACAATCAGCGTCTTGGCAAATTGGGGGAGAGAGGACTGCTGAGCAATCTCTGCTCTAAAACAGGCCCTGAATGATAGGAGTTGTTTTGGAAACGTTATAGCTATGTCCCTGTTGTAGTGGTCAGACAGACATTTAGCCTTGTCATATAGCTCATCATCGCCTGCGAGCTGATGACCACTACAACTGGGACATAGCAATAACGTTTCCTACACAACTGCTATCATTCAAGCTGCCATGCCCCTATTTAACAGGTTGTTATAATTAAGGAGTCAGGTCGCCGCCAAGCGCCTGTTTCATTGTGTATGTATGTTAAGCTGCTGTGTGTCCCGCCATACCAAATCATGCCTTTCATCAGTGTTTTGAAGAACGCTTCAGCACTTTGACCGTCTGTTTACGTTACCGCGTGTCAGAGCTCTATCCATGTTTCTGTCAGCTTTCTCTTTGACCTCTTTTTCCCAATACAATAGCCAAAGTATCTAAATCGACCGTAAAATCCAACACATTGTTGGTCAAATATATAAAAATGCCTACTGGTGTTTGTGTGTGCGTGTGCGTGTTTTGCGGGGGGCCTTTAACATGTCCAGGCCCAGGGGCCTATGGTTTCATAATCCGTCCATGATCTCACCTGTCTTCATCTGAGCAGAAGCAGGCTGGCTCTTTCCTCCATGTTGGAGTTCAGTGTAGACTCTAACAGTGTAGTCAGTTCCTGGTTTCAGGCCTGTGATGACTGTGCTGCATGACTCAGTAGAGATGAACTTTGGCTCAGTCTGTTCACTCTGGTAAGAGACCAGGAAGCTGTGTGGAGTCTGCTTCATCTCAGGAGACACCAGCCAGCTGAGGCTAGTAGATGATGCATTGATGGAGCTCACAGCCAGATGCTCTGGGGCTGGAATCTCTGGATGGATTAAAAAGTTTGTCATGAAATGAATTAATAATAATTACACTAATTGCTGAATGAAGACCTCCTGAAAGGTCTCTGTGAAAATTGTAGATGTTTTGATGCAATATCATAATTAATCACTATGCTGAATGTATGTGTTGATTGACAGATAAAGTGTGGATCCACATTTATTTTCTAGAGCAGGAGTGAATTATTGTGACCTAATCATGTGTACATGTTGCCTCAGTATGGGCCTCTGTCCACCATATTTACTACACTTTGGCCAGTGGACACTCCTTCTCTAGATCATATTATTGCAGCCAACTGTACCGACTAGTGCTGTGCCTCAAAAAGCTTCAACAACGCAGATCAATCATAAATAACGCAGATCAGTCATAAATAACACATATCAATCATGAATAACACAGATCTATCATGATTAACACAGATCAATCATAAATTACTCTTCAGGGAATCATTCTCCCCTTCCTGCTATCTCACCTGTCTTCATATGAACAGAAGCAGGCTGGCTCTTTCCTCCATGTTGGAGCTCAGTGTAGACTCTAACAGTGTAGTCAGTTCCTGGTTTCAGGTCTGTGATGTCTGTGCTGCATGACTCAGTAAAGATAGACTTTGGCTCAGTCCCTTCACTCTGGTAAGAGACCAGGAAGCTGTGTGGAGTCTGCTTCATCTCAGGAGACACCAGCCAGCAGAGGCTAGCAGATGATGCAGTGATGGAGCTCACAGCCAGACGCTCTGGGACTGGAATCTCTGGATGATTTTAAATGTTTGTTGTTAAATAAATTGATAAAATGTATGATCATTTTGCTAACTGCTGTATGGACACCTCCTGAAAGGTCTCTGTGGAAATTGTAGATGTTTTGATGCAATATCGTATTTAATCTCTTTGCTGAATTCACGTGACGATTGACAGATTAAGTGGGTATCCACATTTATTTCTAGGCCAAGAGTGAATTATTGTGACCTAATCATGTTTACGTGTTGCCTCAGTATGGGCCTCTGTCCGCCATATTTACTACACTTTGGCCTGTGGACTCTCCTTCTCTAGATCAGAGTATTGCTGCCAACTGTACAGACTAGTGCTGTGCCTAAAAAAGCTTCAACAACACAGATCAATCATAAATAACACAGATCAATCATGAATAACACATATCAATCATGAATAACACAGATCTATCATGAATATCACAGATCAATCAAAAATTACTCTTCAGGGAATCATTCTCCCCTTCCTGATATCTCACCTGTCTTCATATGAACAGAAGCAGGCTGGCTCTTTCCTCCATGTTGGAGCTCAGTGTAGACTCTAACAGTGTAGTGAGTTACTGGTTTCAGGCCTGTGATGTCTGCGCTGCATGACCCAGTAGAGATGGACTTTGGCTCAGTCCCTTCACTCTGGTAAGAGATCAGGAAGCTGTGTGGAGTCTGCTTCATCTCAGGAGACACCAGCCAACTGAGGCTAGCAGATGATGCAGTAATGGAGCTCATAGTCAGACGCTCTGGGACTGGAATCTCTGGAAGTGTTGATCTGGTAGCCTCTGCAAATAAAAAAAAAAGAAATAATTATGAAAAAACACCCAAGGTTTTTCAGTGATAGTATGATGATATTGATATATATATATAGTCTAGTTATTATCAATATTGAAATGGCTATGCCCGTCCAGTATCAGGCTAACCAGCCACCTCACAGTGTAGGCACTTCAAATACAACAAAACATGTTTTATATAAAGCCCTCCACAGACAAATCTGTTTTTGACACCGATTACTCTTCCTCCATGTTTACCATAACTTCAAACACAGATTCCACAACAATATTGAACATGATCTGTTTTATGATATAGCTATTCATTATGTATAATTGTTTTCTTAAATGCAAAGATTTCTAGGAACATTTTACAAATAGGAAAAATGTATAAAAACATACAGTTCAGTTAGAACAATTATATAGCAATTCTTTGTGGTTGTATTTTTTTTTTCAATATCTCAAGTGCAGATTTAATATATGAAGTGAATCTCCCTCCCACCAACCTACCCTAACCCCATGATAATGCAGAGACAGACAAACACATGGACGTGACATGACACAGATGGACTTGCACAGATGCTAGGGGATCAGAAGAGAATAGAAATATATATATTGTTGTCCTCCATGGACTATGGACCCCCTAGCAGCAGGACCCAAGAAAGCCCCCCCCCCCGCCCCATGGGTTAGATGCTCTGCTGAAATGTCATTCTCTAGTGTGGTATGCTTACAGAACTCCTGGTGCTGCATGACGTGCTTGACAGTGATACATCTGACATTTTATATCATAGTATAGTCCCACTAACAAAATGAAACAGACAACATTAGAAGACACTGCTGTGTTATATTGTCTGTTGCCTGTGATAGATGCAATCCACTACAGTTAGACTGGCATAGAATTCCACTACTGTGCATTCAATATATTGTATGTTGTAACTATCTGCATACCTTTGGTGACTGAAGAAGGAGGAGTCCTTTCTCCATGTTGAAACTCTGGCGCTGGAGTCTGGCCTCTGCCAGCTGTGCTGTGAAACTTGGGCCCAGTCCCCTCACTCTGGAAACCTGGGAGTCCTGGTTGAGTCCAATCTATCAGAGAGGGATGAGCCAAGCTGGGGACCAGAGGTGCAGCGCTCGCAGATCTCACTGTGGATGCCTCTGGGACTCCATACCCTTGCCCTGCACACAAACACATGTTAGTGTAAACAGGCCTGGGAGATATACTACAGCGGATTCATCCGATCCGCTCCGTTTGTGTAAACGCATTTTTTCTTGACACGGCCCTGTGTATATGCAATAAAAAAAGTACCGGATCCAAAAATGAATCCGGATTCAGGCAATCCAGGCTTCGTGTAAACGTGGCCTTACATGAAACACCTACCTTTTGCAAAGTGGTCTGTGCGCAGGTTATGAAACTACCAAATGAATGTGCCCTAGTCATCAAGATAGCTCATGTTATGAAATGACCATACCATAGCTCTATGCACTTCTGTTTTCTGCATATAATAGATTAGAGCCCATTAGTGATTACTGTAAGGTAGTCTGGGACATAAGGTATCAGTCGGCTATATGGTAAATAGGAACTTGTTCACAGGTATGGCACAAGTGAGGTGGGTAGCTTGGGAGACTGTGGGCTTCATTTTAACGATCTAAGCGCACGGTCTGAAGCATGTGGCACGATTGCTTTTACAGTTCGATCCCACTTTTGCTAGTTTAATGGCGGGGGAAAAACTGTGCGTCCCTGTATGTGTAACAAGCAGTTGTGCACCCACCTACAAAGACGTAATATTACTATCTTGATAATGAGCCCTTAAAATAACAGTGAATTACAGCGCCATTGACTTCAGACCAGGTTTTTGTTGGTCAATTGCTTTCCGCTGTCTGAGCAATGTGCCTGAACACACCTAATTTTAAGATGAACACACCCATGGGCACTGATGGGTGCATCTGCTATTAAAACAACGTGGGCGCTGGATGGGAAAAGGTCAACATTGCCAGTCTGAAACTAGCAAAGACCCTTGCATCGACACTTTGCACCGGGTATATTTTTTATTTACATACGCTTTTGCATAAATGTGCCCAAGGCATTTGAAATTTGTTTCACAAAATGAGAAAATTGCTCTCATGATGTGCACACATGATTAGGTGGTGTGACGGTTGAACAAGTAATTTAGAGATTTAAAATTCTGATCTGTGTCAAAGCAACTGTGAAAAACTGCAAGACTGCAAGCACTCCCATCACAGAAATAGAGCTGTATGCCATCACAGATCAAGGTGCTTTGACGGTGTTATAAACAGTTGTTGTGACAATACTCTAAAATACCTGCAGTGTCCGATCATGACATGATGAGTTTTAAATCACAGGTATACAACACAGATGTGACTGAAGAAAAGCTCTGTAATTGACTCTTGATCAGTGGTTGTGAATGACATCCCACCTGTTATTACATATCCCCCAACGCATGGGCTCTGGCGACCATCTTCACTGAGGGTGGCCACAGTAAAGTGGTACTTCTCTCCTGGAAGAAGCCTGGTCACCTCCAGACCCAAACCCACCACCAACTCTTGGCCTCCACTCCAGTTGACTCTGTATCTGTAGTTTCCAGGAGCTCCCTCTGGTGGTGACCACTTCAATGTGATGGAGTCAGCCCGCACCGAGGAGAAGTTGACCCACCGAGGTGGAGGAACACCTGGGAAGGGCATTTGAAGGTTGTTGGGAAATGCCAAATTTCGAATTAAAACAAGGCATCATATGTAGAATTATACATTTATAACCAAAAGCTAAAGTATACCTTCTTTTAGGGGTGATGTGGGCTGCCTGCACTGAAAACTCTGCACAATACAAAAGAGAAGAGGATTTCAAAAGGTTATTAGACAAACAAAAGAATGGTCAACCAAATTACATTATCTAAAACTTTTACTGATACTTTTCCTGACAAAGGGCTTAATACATACCTGACCTGATTCTTGATATAAATTGACTATATCATGTCCTCTATGAACTTGAATGGAGCACTGTGAGCAGATTACAGTGTTGTCAGTCCTGCAGTAAAATTCCAGCTCTCTATGATGCTGTGGACAGAGTCCCTGGTTTTGTAACTGAAGCCTCTGTTGACCTGGGCAATTGAAGAGGTCCTGCGGCTGGGTTCTCTGTAGACCTGGTTGGTCTGAGGAGTTTTTCAGATAGTTTCTCTGTTGACTTGGAACATTTGAAAAGTTCTGATCCTGATGGCGTTGTACATATGGAGTATTTGAGAGGCCCTGTTGCTGGTTTCTTTGCAGACCTGGAGAATCCAAGAGGTCTTGTAGTTGTTCTCTCTGCAGAACTGTAGAATGTGACACATTATGTACCGTGTATGGGTGCAATGCAGGGTTATATCGGCCACTCTGTGCCTGATGTATCTGTAGGCCTTGAGTACTTGAGAAGTCCTGTTGCTGATCTCCCTCCAGACCTGGAGAATGTAAGAAGTCCTGTTGCTGATCTCCCTCCAGACCTGGAGAATGTAAGAAGTCCTGTTGTTGTCTCTCTAGATGTGGGGAATTTGAGAGGTCAGGCAGCTGGTGACAATCAGAACTTAGAGCATTTTTGACATCTTCTATGTGTTTTTGTGGTACAGATGGCTTATGTATTAGGTTCTCTTTCGGGTCAATCGGTAGCACTGGTGTTTGTGAGAGGCCATGTCCCTGGTCTGTCTCCAGACCTGGAGAATCCAAGAGGTTCTTATCTTGTTCTGTCAGACCTGGAGAATCCAAGAGGTTCTGCAGTTCTTCTCTCTGTGGTAATGTAGAATGTGAGACATTGTGTATCTGGTAACTGTGCAATGCATGGTTATTTGCGGCACTCTGTGCCTGATGCATCTGTAGAGGCACAGTAGAGGCAATACTCTGAGTATTTGAGAGGTGCAGCAGCTGGTGTCGCTGCAAAGCCAAAACATTTGAGAGGTCAGGTGGCTGGTTTCTCTGAAGACCTGGTTGGTCTGAGGTGTATTTCAGATAGTCTCTCTGTTGACTTGGAACATTTGAGAAATTCTGATCCTGATGGTGTTGCACATATGGAGTATTTGAGAGGCCCTGTTGCTGGTTTCTTTGCAGACCTGGAGAATCCAAGAGGTCTTGTAGTTGTTCTCTCTGCAGAACTGTAGAATGTGACACATTATGTACCGTGTATGGGTGCAATGCAGGGTTATATCGGCCACTCTGTGCCTGATGTATCTGTAGGCCTTGAGTACTTGAGAAGTCCTGTTGCTGATCTCCCTCCAGACCTGGAGAATGTAAGAAGTCCTGTTGTTGTCTCTCTAGATGTGGGGAATTTGAGAGGTCAGGCAGCTGGTGACAATCAGAACTTAGAGCATTTTTGACATCTTCTATGTGTTTTTGTGGTACAGATGGCTTATGTATTAGGTTCTCTTTCGGGTCAATCGGTAGCACTGGTGTTTGTGAGAGGCCATGTCCCTGGTCTGTCTCCAGACCTGTAAAATCCAAGAGGTTCTTATCTTGTTCTGTCAGACCTGGAGAATCCAAGAGGTTCTGCAGTTCTTCTCTCTGCCATCCTGTAGAATGTGAGACATTGTGTATCTGGTAACTGTGCAATGCATGGTAATTTGCGGCACTCTGTGCCCGATGCATCGGTAGAGGCACAGTAGAGGCAATACTCTGAGTATTTGAGAGGTGCAGCTGCTGGTGTCGCTGCAAAGCCAAATCATTTGGGAGGTGCGGTGGCTGGTTTTTCTTTAGACCTGGTTGGTCTGAGGTGTATTTCAGATAGTCTCTCTGTTGACTTGGAACATTTGAGAAATTCTTATCCTGATTGTGTTGCACATATGGAGTAATTGAGAGGCCCTGTTGCTGGTTTCTTTGCAGACCTGGAGAATCCAAGAGGTCTTGTAGTTTTTTTCTCTGCAGAACTGTAGAATGTGACACATTATGTACCTTGTAACTGTGCAATGCAGGGTCATATCGGTCACTCTGTGCCTGATGTATCTGTAGACCTTGAGAAGTTGAGAAGTCCTGTCGCTGATCTTTTGGTAAAGCTGGGCTATGTGTAAGTCCCTGCAGCGGGTGTCCCTGTAGCAGTAAAGTATTTGAGAGGTCTGGTCGAATGTGAGGATATAAGGGATTGTGAATCTGGTGACTGGGAAAAGCAGAACTGTTTGAGCGATTCTGTGCCTGATGTATCTGAAGACCTTCGGAATTTGAGACGTCTAGCAGCTGGTATCGCTGCAAAGCCAACTCATTTGAGAAGTCCTGTGGCTGGTCTCTCTCCAGATGTGGAGAATCCAAGAGGTTCTGATGTCTCGACAGATGTGTCCTGGAAATGTGAAGTAGTGAAGTTAAAGGTCGGTGAATTGACAGCTGATTTAATCCCATCATGTATGACCTGGTGATTTCATTTCATTACAGAACTAATACAGTATAATGGTATTCCATTTCATCTTTAAAACACTCTTTGGACTTTTACATTAAGTCAACTTCCAGAGAAAATGTCATGTATCAACCACTACATTACACAGCCAGGGTCAAAATGATTAAATCAATTGATTAAGTGATTTATAGCACGCAATCCTAGAAATCTAAATATATTTTAAGGTAGAGACCATTTTCTAGATCAATATTGTGCTTCATTTCCTTAACCCATGTTGTTGTTCAACATGAGTAGGGAACAGTACAGAAGGGCATGTCATGGCTAAAAGGTTTTGTCTATCTTATTTTATAAATTCATGTAGACAGGCAGTTTTTATTTGGGTATCCATCATGTTCCATAGGAATCTACACAAGCAGAAAGCCTGTTTAACACACGTATTTTCTACTTTTTGCTTCAAGAACTTGTGCTTCAAGCTGAATAGTGTTCTTATTCATGTGTTGTTGTTGTTAGTGTTTGCCTTTCAGATAGCTTACTTGATAGCTTACTGATTTCAAACAAAACTCCTTACCACTGCTTTAAATGTTCTGCTCATATTTGGTCAGTTATTATCCACAGGCCTCCAAAACACTCAACAAGACATCCTTTTCAAAGATAAAAAATTACCATAAAATCCATGTGCTGCTTTAAATACTATCAAAACTCTTTCACCTCGAAACAGCATTGTGTTTTTTATGATGTCTGCTGTGTGAACCCCTCCGAGATAATAACCTTTGCTGGAGCTAAACGGTGAACTCTCACAGACAATCAACTGACTTTTTTTGCCGTTGTAAACTAAAGCTTTACATCAACATCCATGACCTGTGGTGTCCCCCAGGGGTCAAACTTAGCACCTTTATATGATACTGCATTAGCCTCCTTGTTAATATGCCTGCCTCCCATGCCTGAGGTTGCGAGTTCGAGTCTGGTGTGGAATGTGCTTTTCTATACAATACAGGTTACACATTGCTCTATATAGTCCAGTGATAATTTTGGCAGCTATTTTAGATTTAGTCTTAGTCTTTAGACGAAAATGCATATTAGTTTTAGACACATTTAGTCATTTTTATCCTCCTTAGTTTTAGTCTAGTTTTCGTCGACGAAAACTCAAAACATTTTAGTCTAGTTTTAGTCGACAAAGTATCATTACATTTTAGTCTAGTTTTAGTCACATTTAAAAGTCCATCTTATAGCCACATTAAACTCCTTTACTTCCTTTCTCAGGCCCAGGGACCCCTTGTGTTGTGTCTACAACTGCATAATAGTCAAGCTTGCAGTACTTAAATTGTGGATGCAATTAGTCTCTAAGATACAGATCTCCTAGTATATGCCTACAGCTGAATTCCAATTAATTCAATGTAAATAATCCTTTTAAGGCCATACTTAATTAACAGTATTATCATTAAAATATAAGAGAATATCAAGTCTAGATTTTGAAATGATGTGATCGCACAATACAACTACTCTGCCTACCTGGCCTTAGTTAAATCAACCACATATCCTCCATATGAATTTCTGTGCAATCTGATGACTAACAGATTTAGCTAGACGGATAGTTTTGAGAGTTGAAGAAAGTGGTGCCAATGATAATAACAATTGCATATATAGACAAGGATGTGTAAACCAATCACATATTCATTTATTTTTTCTTGATTAATGTCATGCGTGGCATATTGATAGCTAGTATAACTTAGCTATGCTACCTCATAGTTAGCTAATGTTAGCTAGCTAAAAGTTTTGGAACTCATTTGCCAAGCCAAACGGGAGGTTTCAATCGAAAATTACTAGCTAGTTATCCAAGCTGACACAACCTATACCAGGGGTACTCAATAGGCGGACCGTGGTCCGGATCCGGACCCAGACGCAATCAAATTTGGACCGAAGCCAAAATCAACTTTCTAATTTAATCATGATCAAGCGAGGTTTCATTGGTGCGTGATTTCGCGTTATATATTTTTTTCCTACTCGATGTGGTTTCTATCTTCCGTGTCCAATCCAGAGGTCCAATCAGGAGCTGTAATATAACAACATCACTATGACAACTCACTCACTTACTCAATGTTGGCCGCGAGCTCTGTGGGTCACGCAGGTTGTGTGTGTCAATGGCAACAATGCCGGCAGATAGATATGCGAACGGTATTTTTTTCTGGGCAAACGAAAATCATGGCGTGCTTTAAACCCGACAAAAAGAGAAAAGTTGATTCCAAAAATCGCGAATTTAAGACAGAGTGGACTGACAAGTATGCATTTGTGCTGCCTGTGGGGAGCACAAAACCGATGTGTTTAATCTGTAACGAGACGGTTCCCCTTGTCAAAAGTGGTAACGTGAAACGTCACTATGAAACAAAGCATGCACACTTCGAACAAAAATACCCGCAGAACTCTGAGGTAAGGGGCAGAAAAATAAACCATCTGCAATCATACCAAGCAACATGCAGTGTAATAGTTAGATCAGCCACACAACAAGAGCGTGCATACCTCAACATACATCAGAATCAGAATCAGAATCATGTTTATTGGCCAAGTACATTTTCATATACAAGGAATTTGTTCTGGGTTTAGTTGCTCTCAATGTACTTAAACTGAAAATATGCAGTATAACACAACAGTTTAGGATAGAGATACTGTTGTGAGTCTGCCTTTTCAACCATGAATATGGTGAAAAACAAATACAGAAGCACACCCAATGAACACTTACATCAGTGCCTCCGCCTGGCCATCACACCTTTTATGCCAAGTTTAAACCACAAAAAAGTGTCACCTTTCACACAAATAAGGCCAGACCACATAACCTTTTGTGCATACGGTAGTTTGAACGTTTTTGTTGGAGTTATGTTTTTGGATTTTGACCGTCACTGTTCCGGACCCTGGACTGAATGGAAATTTGGCGAGTGGACCTTTTGGGTTTCTAATTACCCTATGTACCCCTGACCTATACACTCGGACTGCCCCTTTGAAGTTAACTTAACGTTGGCTAATATATTCTAATAACTAGTTAACATTAGCTAATTATCATTGACAGTTACTAGCTAATTTACCTTGGCATAAATGGCAGGGTTGTCTTGTGCGCTTTCAGGTGCCTCTTGTTGTGTTCTTCCCACCTATTTTGAAGCCACAAGGTTTCTCTCCCGTTATTGCGGTGCATTGTGTTTTATTTTCTGTCAAGTTATAATTAAAGACTGTCCAGATATCTATTCTGATTTTTCTTCCAGTACCGAGTGCTTGAACTTGAGCAATCATATAACGTTTGTTAGGGCGTCACTTGCATGTCTGGGCATCTCAGGGAGTGGAGGATGGATAGATACAGGACCGGGCAACATTCAACCAATGATGTGCATACAAGTTTAGAAAAAAATAATTGTGACTTAGTCAACCACCAACATTTTCGTCTCGTCTCGTCTTAGTCATGGGAAAAAGGTCATTGACGCATATTTTTCGTCATAGTTTTCGTCAACGAAATTAACACTGATATAGTCATGTTTTTTCCCCCTGAAAGACACGCACAAGGCCGCGTTCACACTTGACTTCTTTTTTCAGCTGCCAGCGCCTTTTTTACATGCAACCCTATGGGAAAAGGCAAAAGGCGGACGCCTTTTTAAAAAGCGGCCGCCTTTTAAAAGCTTCTAAAAAAGCGCACCTCCCGACGCCTTTTTGAGATCAATTTTCTCAACTTTTCAGAAAAGCGCTGGGTGACGTCAAGCGCCTTTTTGACAGCTGACCAATCAGGACGAGGAGAGTAGGTACCAGCGTACCTTCCCTAGTAACCTACTGCCTTAGTTTAAAAAAAATGGCGGACCAAACTCCGTAGTTCATCGTATTTGTACCTAGAAGTTTTTAGTTTGACTTTTTTTTGCTTAGATTTTTTGAAAGTTACCGAGAAATAGACACCGTACAATATAAAAAACCCATTATTGTAACTGAAAACTACGTGTAAGAGGATTTGCGAGGTGTCTGAGCTACCTAGCTAATGTTAGCATGCTACTAGCCATTAGTGATTAGCAATTCCTCTGTGTTTTTGCAAAGCATCTGCCCCAACTTTC
Organism: Clupea harengus; assembly: GCF_900700415.2. Lineage (NCBI taxonomy): Eukaryota > Metazoa > Chordata > Actinopteri > Clupeiformes > Clupeidae > Clupea > Clupea harengus. Next base: position 99,337 of record NW_024879615.1, on the reverse strand, counting down.
TTTTCCCAACATTTACATTTATCTTGTACATAATCCATCCCCATAAACCGGAGAGTACAGAAACTCTCCAGAAACTCTCCTGAGCAGGCAAGAGTGCCAATATGGGCTAACGAGTTGTAGCTAAAGCCCTAGCTAAAGGGCTAAACAGCTCGCTAGCTATTAGCACTCTAGCTTGCTCAGTAGAGTGCTAAGACAAAGCAATTATTCACGATTGTATCAACGTGCTGCATTTCATTTAACAGGTCAGTCATTCCCTAAATCTTTAGGAATAGAATACAATTGTATATCTGGGTTGGCGCATTCAACAGCACAACATATCCCCTAGCGTTTTGAACTTTCTGTGGGTTGTGACCATAGGTTTTGACCATAATGTGTCTGTGTCGGACACAAATATGGCGGCGCTTAAACACAGTGACGTCACATGGTATCCATGAATTCTGAAGCGCCCAAAAGGCGCTGAAAAGGCGCTGAAGGCAGCGCTGAAGGCAGCGCTGAAGGCAGCGCTGAAGGCAGCGCTGAAGGCAGCGCTGAAGGCAGCGCTTTTTTCTAAAAAAGAAGTCAAATGTGAACGCGGCCCAAGACTGCAATTATTTTAGCCGGTTCCAGCTCATTCACTTGAGCACATGCACGTGCATAGATGGCCATGCTACTTTTAAGAAATACCACAAGTCTGATGTGGGCTTGGTGAGGGAGCTGGGAAAGATTATGCAGGAGCACTCAAACAATGTAAAAATATGTATTCTCTGTCCAAGTTGCAGGATTTAGCAATAGCAATAATAATAACAAAACAAAAATACTTTGAACCAAAATCAAGATTAAATCTCAAAATGTAGCGTAACCGTATTTACTTAGAGAAACAACTCTACCTCACAGCAGGAGAGCTATCCTTCTCTCACAAGGGAACTGAGATACCCTCTTTAAAAGGCCTACCTATTAGCACAAATTGGCCTAAAAGGGCTGAACCATGAAAAAAGGGGAGCATAATACATATTACTGACTGTTACAAAGGACTGATGGTTTAGACTGTGCACGCGAACAGCCCTTTGGCTGCTGCTGGGTCATTCCGTTAGTGCATGCACCCCTTATGGCTGCACTTGTACAGCCAATCAGAGTGTAGTCTGGGGATGCTTGCGCTGACGGTACCCAGTGGCGGGAATAGCAGATCAGTGGACTGACGAGACAGAAGTATGGTGTTGAGATTTCAGTTTAAAGATTAGAGTGAGAGAGTGTTGGAATCGTGTGCGTTCAGATACCTGTAAGTATTTATAATGCTCCTTGGTTATGTTTAGTTTATACTGTTATCAGTCTGTGTGTGTTAGACAGGGCATTGATGTTTTAAATGCGTTGTATGATCGCGGGTGTATATTTAATTGATGCCGGTGTCGCGGTTACATTATAAACATGGACATAATCTTTGTTAGTTAACTAGTGACATGTTTAACAATTACCTGTGCTGTTTAGCAGCTAGAATGTGATAGACTACGTGAGTTATGTAGGAAGTAGTGTCACTTCAGTAATATGTGAGAATATTGCTATTATTAATGTGAGGTTATGACTAGCATTATATTGTGAGATGCCTACTAGTATGATTGCTAAGTATCTCTGTTGTATTGTTTCTTTGCAGAACCACACACACACACGTTAATATAACACACATACAAAATACATCTATGTTGAATTCCATTCCATTCATCTCAACTTTGCAATAAACCTCAAGTTTGGATTGTACATCATCTCAGGCATTTTAATCAGATGCACCACAGTGGCTTCTAAGCATTTCTTACCAGACAACATAGTCTCCACAACAAATTGGTGCCGAAACCAGGGAAGAGAAGTTGCTGTTGGGATAACACAATGATGTACGCCGACCAGTCAAGCCACGCCGCCGATGCCCGGCCCAGCCGTGAGAGAAGGCCACCTGCCTGGTTTGCAGATTATACTGTCTCACACCCCAATTACAATCAGCATCCTCCACCTGCTCAATCAGTGCCTTACCTAGTGGGAACCCAGGAGAGGGATTACGGTGCGGAGAGGTCAGCCGGGATGGTCCCTCTTGCCCTACAATCGCCTATACAGCAGTGGGCTGAAGATGCCAGTGCCGCATTAAGGAATCCAAGTCAGCCTGTGCCATTCAGACCACAGTATCAAAGTTCTCCTGCCACCACTAGTGCACCAGCACCAGAGGCCACATCAGTCATATTGGAGGCTATCAAGCAGCTCCAGGAGGACAACCAGAGACTGCACTTCACAGTCATACAGATGCAGAGACAGCTCAGCACCAGTGCTCCAGGACCAGTGTTGCATCATTCTGCACCACCAAGGCCACCCACAAGGGACAGAAGCCCTTTGCTACCACCACCACCGCTGCAGCACTCAAGTATGCAGTATCACGTGCTAAAGGAGGAGGATGATTGGCCACCGCCACCACCTCCACCACCACCACTGCTGCAGCGTTCCAGTCCTCAGTATGGCCAGCCAAAGGAAGAACAGGATTACTTCCCACCACCGCCACCTCCACCAGAGTATGTGGTGCAGAGGCCAGCACCTGCTGCAGTGGCACACAGTAACATGGTGGAGGAGCTCACAGAGCACATGAAGAGGATGAGAAAAACACCACATGGCCATGGAGTGCCCACAGCCGAGTACTGCGAGCCATATGAAGGTTCTGAAAGTAATTCTGTCTTCAGCATCCCTGCCACACGCAGAGAGTCAGTGGCCCTCCAACAGAACTTCAGAGGTTATCAGCAAGAGCGAGTGTATCGTGGACCTAAGCCCAATATTCCCCACTTCACGAAAGCTGACCCAAGAGAGTTCGCCCGGCTAAAGATAGCCCTGGAAAACCTATTGCCTGCTGATGTAACAGAGCGCTTTAAATATCAAATATTAGTGGATAATTTGAAGTTTGAAGAGGCTCTCTTGATTGCCGACTCCTACACTAACTCAAGGCAGCCATATTCGGATACTATGGCGACCCTCACTGAACACTATGGGCAACCACACCAACTGGCTCTGAGACGCATCGCAGAACTGATGGAAGTCTCAAACATCCGCACCAATGAAGCTGGTGCCTTCAAGAAGTTTGCGCTGCGAGTGCGGGCGCTGGTGGGGATGCTCGACCAGCTTGGTGATAGTGGCAACATCGAGCTGCAGTGTGGGTCACATGTGACCAGATTGCTGCAGAAGCTCCCACAGGACATGAGAGCAGAATTTAAGAGGTACCTGTTCCCTCAACGTATCCGCATCCCGACTCTGCTGCACTTTGCTGAGTGGCTAGAGTACGAGCTGAAGATGCAGGAGACTGTGTTTGTTGAGACTCTCAGTGGGAGTGACAAAGCAGATGGAGACACAAAGATGGAGAAACGTAGGGATTTTAAGTCCAACCGTCCTACCAGCATTCTCCATGGAACAGATCAGCCTGAAAGTACGACTGTCAGCGAGACACCCCCGTCATCCAGCAGTAAGCCAGGTGAGAGACAAGCATATTGCCCATACTGCTCAAATGATCAGCACTACTTCAATCAGTGCTCCAACTTCAGTCAGCTGAGCACTGAGCAGAAGACTGCGTGGGTGAAAACAAACAGGAAGTGTTGGCGCTGTGGACGCGCCCACCAGGCTGCACAGTGTCGACTCAAGACCACCTGCAAGAAATGTAAAGGGAAGCACCTGGAAGCCCTCCATGATGTTAATGCCAAGCCAGCCCCCGAGAACAGTTCAAGCCCTGTCAGTAAGTCGAATGATGTGTATTACCTGGACCGACGGTCGGGTTGCAGTCCAGTGATGTTGAAGGTGAGCAAGGTGATCCTGCGCAATGGTAAGCGTAGCATGGAGACATACGCCATATTAGATGATGGCTCTGTGCGCACGATCCTGCTTGCTACTGCTGCACAGACCCTGAAACTTCAGGGAGAACCAGAAGATCTCGCTCTGAGGACCGTGCGTCAGGATATGAGAGTCATTCATGGGTCATGTGTGTCATTCTCCATATCTCCTGCCTGCCAGCCACACAGGATCTTCAAGATCAGTGGAGCATTCACTGCAGATGAACTAGGCCTGGCAGAACACTCTTATCCACTGAAGATGCTGCAGAGGAAATACAACCACTTAAAGGGGCTGCCACTACAAGCATTAAGTCAGGTCCACCCTGTCCTTCTGATCGGTTCAGATTACCCACATCTGATCACCCCGATCGAGCCAGTGCGACTGGGGCCCCCTGGTGGACCCGCCGCAGTGAAGACCCAGCTGGGCTGGACTCTGCAGGGGCCAACCAGGTTTGTGCAACAGCAGCTCCAGCCACGACAGTGTCTGCATGTGTCCACATTCTCACCATCCACAGAGTTGCTCCAGCATGTCGAGAAGCCCTGGCAGCTGGATGTTCTGCCTCACAGAAGCGAGAAGTTGGTGTCCCGCTCCCGGCAGGACAAAGATGCCATCGACCTGCTAGAGGAGAGAACGATGCGCATGGATGTAGATGGGATTCAGCGATATGCCACCCCGTTGCTGAGAGTCAAGAACATGCCAAAGCTGCAAGCAGCAAAGGAGGCTGTCCTCACACTGCTCAGCAACACTCCAGAGACAATCAGCCACCTACCAAAGGAGGACATCATGAGCGGTAAAACCCTGCTGGAGATCGCTGTGGATGGCCGATGGAAAAATGGACCAGCATTCCTATTACAACCACCGGAGTTCTGGCCCACAAAGCCAACTGTGGGTGAAGTGGAGGAAGAGGCTGAAGTGCGTAAGCCCACTTTCTGCAGCTATGCCACAACAGTGGCACACGCCTCACTTCCAGATCCAGAACAGTTCTCCTCATTAAGAGACATGGTGCATGCCATTGCACTTTCCAGGCATGGGGCGGCCGCCAGCCAAAGTGGTTCAACTGCTGAGGACTACAGGGAAATAGAATTGGACATCATGCGACAAGCTCAGCAGGATAGCTTTGCAGAAGACTACGCCCACCTAGCTGCTGGCAAGCCAGTTACAACCACTAGTAGGCTGATTACTCTTGCCCCTGAGTACGATCAGGCCACCAGGTTAATCAGAGTTGGAGGACGCCTTCGCCGCAGCGAACACATGGAAGCAGAGTCTATCCATCCTGTTGTCTTAGATCCAGCTCACAAAGTCACAAAACTTCTCATCCATGATGTGGATAAAGACCTGAGGCACCCAGGCTCTGAGCGCCTCTTTGCAGAGATCCGGAGGAGGTTTTGGATCTTACATGGACGTGAGGCCGTTAAACGGCATCAACACTCCTGCCCGGACTGCAAGCGGTGGAGAGCCAAGCCATTGGTGCCCAAAATGGCAGACCTTCCCCAAGCGCGGCTCCGCTTGTTCAAGCCCCCCTTCTTCTCCACAGGAGTGGACTGTTTTGGGCCGTTCACAATCAAGATTGGACGTCGCAATGAAAAAAGATGGGGGATACTGTTCAAGTGTCTGACGACACGTGCAGTGCACATAGATATCCTGACAAGCCTGGACACTGATTCCTTTTTGATGGCCCTGCGCAGATTCATCGCGAGAAGAGGGAAACCAGCAGAATTGTTGTCTGACCAGGGCACGAATTTCAAGGGTGGAGAGAGAGAACTCCGTGAAGCTTTCCAGGCGTTGCATCCTGGCCTGAAGGAGGAGCTATCTGTGCACCAGATTAGCTTCAAGTTCAACCCTCCTAATGCACCTCATTTTGGGGGCATTTGGGAGAGAGAAATCAGGTCTGTGAAGGCGGCCCTGTATGCCACTGTGCAACCTCATGCAATACAAGAAGAGGTGTTGCGAACTGTTTTGATTGAGGTGGAAGGCATACTTAATTCCAAGCCACTTGGATATGTGTCCAGTGATGTGGCTGATCCAGATTCAGTAACCCCAAATCTGTTGTTGATGGGGCGGCTGGACCCATCACTTCCACAAACAGTTTATGAAGAGTCAGAGCTTCTGAGCCGAAGACGGTGGAAGCACTCACAGATCCTTGCAGACCAGTTCTGGATGCATTTTATCAGGCATTACCTCCCCACTCTACAAACCCGCTCAAAGTGGCATAAGGACACGCCAGCCCTGCAACCTGATGACATCGTCATGGTGATGGATCATCTCCTACCCAGAGCACTCTGGCCTGTGGGCCGAGTCACCAAGGTGAACCCTGGAGTCGACGGTCGTATCAGGTCAGCGGTGGTCAAGGTCAAGGACAGACACTACCTCAGACCAGTTGCCCGCCTCATCACCCTTCCCGCCATCCCGGAGATGGACTCAGAACCATCCAGCCCTTCTGATGATGGCAAACTTGGCGGACCAACTTTGGGGGCGGCTGTTACAAAGGACTGATGGTTTAGACTGTGCACGTGAACAGCCCTTTGGCTGCTGCTGGGTCATTCCGTTAGTGCATGCACCCCTTATGGCTGCACTTGTACAGCCAATCAGAGTGTAGTCTGGGGATGCTTGCGCTGACGGTACCCAGTGGCGGGAATAGCAGATCAGTGGACTGACGAGACAGAAGTATGGTGTTGAGATTTCAGTTTAAAGATTAGAGTGAGAGAGTGTTGGAATCGTGTGCGTTCAGATACCTGTAAGTATTTATAATGCTCCTTGGTTATGTTTAGTTTATACTGTTATCAGTCTGTGTGTGTTAGACAGGGCATTGATGTTTTAAATGCGTTGTATGATCGCGGGTGTATATTTAATTGATGCCGGTGTCGCGGTTACATTATAAACATGGACATAATCTTTGTTAGTTAACTAGTGACATGTTTAACAATTACCTGTGCTGTTTAGCAGCTAGAATGTGATAGACTACGTGAGTTATGTAGGAAGTAGTGTCACTTCAGTAATATGTGAGAATATTGCTATTATTAATGTGAGGTTATGACTAGCATTATATTGTGAGATGCCTACTAGTATGATTGCTAAGTATCTCTGTTGTATTGTTTCTTTGCAGAACCACACACACACACACACACGTTAATATAACACACATACAAAATACATCTATGTTGAATTCCATTCCATTCATCTCAACTTTGCAATAAACCTCAAGTTTGGATTGTACATCATCTCAGGCATTTTAATCAGATGCACCACAGTGGCTTCTAAGCATTTCTTACCAGACAACATAGTCTCCACAACACTGACTATTAACACAATTAATCCCTTCAGGAAATGTATGCCAAATAACTTGTCAATTTTATCACACAAACACCCATTTAACACAATAGCAAATAATCCCACAATGCATAGTAATTACCTAAATTAAATGTAACAAAATGCCCCGCTCCCTCCCCAAGTGGTATGCTGTAAAAGTACTATCCCTGCACTCTTGTTCTTGTAATAAATAAAGGTGCAGTACTTTACTGTAGAACTGTTATCGCTTAGAACAGGGCTGGGATGGAGCAAAACATGTAAGAAAATGCTCTCTCAGTAACCTATGACCTATAACTAGATCACAAAAACACATCATGCAACATGCTAGCAAGCTTTTTTCAGTGACAACTGTTCTGCTGCTTGTGTCTGCAGGTTTTTCGGGGTAGTTATTTTGCTACTGTTAGACAAAATACTGCCGCAACACCTTAAGAGTCGCTAGCAGCCATGGGTTTTAGCCTCCTTGTTAACACGCCCACCTACCTGAGGCCTGAGGTTGTAAAGAAAGGGGCTCTATTTTCTGAGAAAGCTGAGGAAAGCCCAACTCCCTCCCCTGATCCTCATGACATTTTACAGAGGGACCATCAAAAGTATCACAGCCTGAAAATTGTGCAAGATACTGCAGCGGATATTGAAGACAGCCGAGATCATCATCCGAGTCTCTTCCCACCATCACGTACATTTACATCCACAAAGCCACCAGCATTTTTGGTGACCTTGAGCAAACTCTTCACCCACCTGCTGTCTTAAAGTTTTCACATTCTGTGTAGTCCTAGTTAGGTCTTTGTATGTAGCACCATGGCCCTGGAGGAATGTTGTTTTGTATCACTGTATACTGTATTAGTTTTATATGGTTGAAATGACAATAACCTACAGTCTATTTTCCTACACCTCCCTACATCTGGCAAGACAGTAGAGCAGGGGCAGGGGTGGTGTAAGTTGGTTCCAACATTAGGGACTCCTCAACTTTTGACCTATCTGTCTCTTTTGATACGGTCCTGCTATAGAGGTAGGTTCCTGTTTTAAAATATTTCTTTACTTCTGTCAAGTGACAACGATAATCGTTTAAAATCGTTAAAATCTTACTGGGACGATGACAATTGTTTTTCATTGAAGCTGGAACAGGAACAGGACGCACCTCGCTCGCTTGCTTTTGTGAGGGAACTTTCTTTTCTTAACAAACTTACGGTTGTTTTATAGTTTTAATCAGTGTAAAGTAGCTGCTTGGCAACATGAGTTACTGTAGGACATCAGTGGTAAGCAATCATTTTAGCTTGGTATGGGAACCCTCACACACGCACACAGCCTCCATTCCCTTTCTTTTACACACACACACATTATAGGCGCACTGTTGTACACACACAGAATGATCTGTGACCTTCTCGGACTCTTGAAAAGTACTTGATTAGGTCATTAGTGGGTTTGATCATGAAACAGGAATAACTTTGGTATGAGTCTTATGTAATAGGTTTCTTGGAAAACATAGTCTCGGACATGGTAATGTCCAATTGGCTCTGCTGATAAATAGTTCCCATATGGGTATAGTGCTGGCCAATAAAGAAAAGGCAAATCTGAATTTTGGCATGACCCATGATGATGACATAATGATTACATAATGATCTGCATATTGCAAAACCTTCTTTTGGGGGCAACCTCAGTAGTCCATATCCAGACTAGGATAAATGTTGACAGTATGCACCGGAACCAGGTGTGCACAGTAAACATGAATGCAACTAAACTACTGGATTGAGATGTTACATTACAGATGTTACATTACATTACAGTGCACTACTTTACAGATGTGGTCACATTACCTGTTAGAGGTGTTTGTGGCAGGTGAACATTCTGAGTGGGTTCCAGACGGATGATTTTCATCTTCACTGGCCAGGTGTAAGGCCACATCATCTGGTGGATTCTTTCGGTCACTCATTTTTCATCTCATCATCAACTAGTCAGATCAGGTTTGACGTTACTGTGAAAATGAAAAAAGAAAAACCCTGCATGACGCGGCTCTGGCTAGGGACCACAGATATAAAGAAAGATGAGTTGGTTTGAAATGATACACAACCATAACTTAACACTTAAATGCCATGACATGCACATCAAATATATTTGCTTGTAGGGGAACTCCATGTGTAACATCAGCAAGAAAGGCATGGCATGGTTTCACTTGTTTTATGTTTTGCATGGGTTGTTGTTTTTGGCTAACATAGTGCTAATTGGCTAACATAGCACTGGTTGCTTGGATGTTGCTATGGTTTTGTTTTTGTTTTCCCTGCCATGTGCCCTTGACTCCATCCCTCACCTTAATTGGTTTACTTCCTGTCATTTGTTAATTTCCTGCCATTTTCCTTTTCCTGGCTTCGTTTTCCAACAGTTTTTCATTTGGTTTCAATTACTCTGCTGTTTCTGGAATTTTTGTATTATTATTATTATTATTATTATTGCCTGTTGTCCTGGACCATTTTCTATTAAATTACTTTTTCTTTGAAAAGACTAATCTTGATCTGTGCACAAATGGCACATCAAATATATTTTCTTGTAGGGAGACTCCATGGGTACCACCAACAAGTCATGGTTTCGCATTTGTTATAAAAGTGAGGCAACGCTGTCTTGTATTGTAATCAAAGCTTCAAATCCAAGCTAACATTCCCTCAAAGCCTTCAATGATCAAAATGTAATCAAATGCTAACATGGTATTTCATGTGTAGGACTATCATCAATTAGATCTGCCAAGAACCACATCATGCCCTGAAGTTCTTGGTAGTCTTTCATCGTTTCAAGTCAGACATTTTCATACCAGATGTTGACCGGTACATGCCAACCGCCAGGCCAGATAGTCAATAACAAAAGGATTGAAAAGATTCAGTCAAAAAGATTCTGTCTGAAAAGTGTTTTAAAACTATAATTAAAAAATATATAAAAAATATTTCGATGTACAGTATGTTTTCACATTTATACATTTCTTGTTGGAATTTATTTGTACAATTTTGAGTACATTTGTGTTTGATAATTTTGGTGAAGTTTAAATCAGTGAAATAAAATAAAAAAGGCATAGAAACTGTGGAAAACGCATTGTAGCAAAGAGCAGTCATCCCACCTTGAACCCAGGATTATGGGGTACCAAACTTGCACCTTGCTCGCAATGCCAAGGAGCTAGGCTTGTTGGCATGACAGTCAGAGCACACTCATCCATAGTGATGGCTTTATTCTGTTTTAAATTATAACCATTTATAAATAACTGATATAATGTATCATAAAGGTGGTTATGAGTCATTGTTTAGATATTATACATAGTTATAATGAGAGATAAAATGACTTATAGCTACTTTATAAGACATTATTAATGCCCTTATAGGGCCTTATAGAGGCAGGCTTCATAGAAAGTTTCAGGTCTTGTGACAGACTTGGACTCGAGCTTGACAGCATTGGGACTGGAAGTTCAAGATGAGGTAAGGCTGGGTAATATATCAGCATATAGGTACACTGATACATTTTTCAAAAGAGATATAGGATGAGGCAATGCCTTTCATATCGATATAGTTTGATGTCATTACATAAAGCTGCCAGTGTTTGCTCCCCTCATCTTCTCCCTCACACTCTCCACACAACCCCGCCCCACTCTGAGTTCTGAGCCAATGGCTGCAGTGCCGGGACGTGGGTGATATTTTTCCGCTACGGACGCATCTGGAGAAGTTATAGGCTAAGTGCCGTTACATTTATATTTACATTTAGTCATTTAGCAGACGTGTTTGTCCAAAGCCTCATACAAGGGAGAGAACAGTCACAGTCAAGCTACGAGCAATAAAGACCTACTTTACAAAAGAAATAGAAAAAAGAAGTGCAGGAATGTAACTGCTGTAAGTGCAAGTTAAGTACTATTCGAAGTGCAAGTTGGGAATGGAGGTGCTCTCTGAAGAGTAGGGTCTTCAAGAGCTTCTTAAAGGTAGAGAGGGACGGCCCTGCTCTGGTAGTGCTATAGGCAGTTTGTCCACCAACGTAGAACTACAAATGAGAATAGTCTGGATTGCCGTACTTGCACAGACGGCAGTTCTAAACTACGCTCATTAGACGAGCACAGTGTGTTCCATAGCTTTCGGGCGTAATTGAGAAAGGCTGCATCCCCGATTTTCTTATGGCTGTTGCTGGGAACCTCCAATAGACCAGCATTAGATGACCACAGTGTTCTTGGGGGCAAGTAATTGACTAGGGAGTTTGCAATGTAACTTGGTCCTAGCCCATTGAGGCATGAATCAGTTTTTCAGCATATTTTTGATTTATAAATGTTAGTAGTATGTTTCTAAGGTGGAAAAACAATGTTTTCGTCACCTTGTTAACGTGGGACTTGTAGATTAGATCTGAATCAAGGATAACACCAAGACTTGTAACCTCAGATTTAATCCAGGGAATTAATTTCCCCAGATTATTAAATAGCATTTCTCTTTTGGTTTTAGGGCCGACTAGTAGGATCTCAGTTTTGTCCTCGTTTAACTTTAAGAAAGTATTGCTCATCCACTTATTTATCGCTAAAAGACAAGTAGTAATAGAGTTTATAGCTGCAGCATCATTTGGTTCAGCAGAGATGTACAGTTCCGTGTCATCCGCATAACTATGGAAACATACATTGTGTCCTCTAATGATGTCTCCAAGTGGCAGCATGTAAAATGAAAATAATAATGAACCAAGGCGATCTCTTGTGCAACCCAAAGCAGATGTTTCTTAGACACATGATCTCAAAGCCTGACGTAAAAATGTCACCCTTTGATGTATGTTCTAAACCAGTTTAACACAGAGTCAGAAAGTCCAACTAACTTTTCAAAGACGATTGACTAGGATGTTATGATCAATCATATCAAATGCTGCGCTTAGGTCTAAGAGGACAAGGATTGAGACCTTATTTGCATTCAAATTTAGTCTGAGGTCGCTGATTACTTTGCTGTGGCATGTTCTGAAGCCTGATTGAAATTCCTCTACGATATTGTTTTCTTTAAGAAAGGAGTTTATTTGCACTGAAACAATCTTTTCAAGTATTCTACTAATGAATGGAAGAGTTGATATTGGCGTAAAGCTGGTCAGTGCATTACCATCTAGGTTGGGTTTCTTTAGTAAGGGTTTTACAACAGCTGTTTTCTGTTTGAAGAGATGTATTTATAATCTTTAGGACATGACTTGAAACCCTGTCAAGCACCCGCTTAAAAATGCTGTATGTACAGGCAGGGGCGGAGATCCCATTTCTTTGTAGGGGGGGACAATACATAGTACATTTTCATAGAGTAATTCTTGGGGGGGGGGACACACATAAATTGCTGTCTGGCCCTATGCCCTCTCTTTCTCTACGCTGTCCTTGAACTGCGTTTGCTACCTTGCAGGATTAGACAGCTAGTTAACACTTTCGGGCGTAATTGAGAAACATTTTTCTTTGCAGAATAAAGATGATGAATTTTCAAGTGAAGTCTTGTTTTTCTTGAGTTTACTGAAGTTATCAGCATGCAATTATTTATACAGGACGTTTGATTTTGTAAAACTGTCTGGAACAGACAGAAATAAAGAGATACATACATTTCACGTCAAATAATCTGGCATAAAGGTAGCACAATGCCAGAGAACACAAAATATCTACTCACAGACAAATAATGTCAAAAGTTCAAACGCAAATGAAGGCTTTTCAAGGAGTAAATTAACATTGAATTGAAGTTATCTTGTTATTGAAGAAGAGTGGGAGTTCGTAACATTTTGATTCGGAGGACTGTAGGGGCAGTGTGGAGTAGCTGGTCGACAGTGGAGCATAATATTGTAGAATTTCCAGTATTCTCTGTCATAACCTTGGAAAAGTAATCCTTTCTTGCCAGACGTATTGCTTTGTTATAGGCAGTCATGGCCTCTTTGTATAAATTGCAGTGAACTGTAGGGATGGGAATCGAGAACCGGTTCTTGTTAAGAACCGGTTCCCAGTGGTCGATTCCTTGGAATCGTTAGCCAAAGTCCTTAACAATTCCGCTATCGATGTCAGTGCCATTTGCGCATGTGCAATGACGTCATGCGCACGCAGGCTAATTTTGTTTTAACTGCAGCCAACATGGAGTCTAGGCAGAGGCGTAGTTGTAGTTATTAAAAGTGTAGTTATCTTTCAGGCGAAAAAAATTACCACAGGGCCATATGCAACGCTTGCAAAATGTCTATTTCGTGAAAGGGGGAAAATACTACCATTATGCAGAAACATTTGTCCATATAGCATGCAAGAACTTTGCAGGAATGTCACGTTTTTGAGCGCTACGGAGTGACAATAACGTTTATGAATCTCAAGCAAGCAAGAGCAGCGTGGATAATGTTAGCGCTTCATCTGTTAATATCAAAGGTAAACTCCTCCAGACCCTGTCTATTGTGTTAGTGCCATTTGTTTAATTGTGGAAACCAGCTTTCACTATTTGTTTATGTCAGTTTTATTTTAAGTTCAAGGTGAATACACTTAAAAAAAAAACAGCACTGTAATTGCTATGTTCAAATATTATTTAGCACAGCGGTTCTCAAACTCTTGTATATCAAGGACCCTTAAACTGCCACAAATTAGACAAGGGAGGATCCCCATTTGATAAGATTCTTTTCCAGGATTTTTGAGTTTAGATGTTTTATTCCAAAAATTGTATGAAAACCATAACCAAATCAGTCATACATTCTGTTACTTATGGTTGGAATTATAGTCAAAACTAGGGATGCACCAATACCGATACCAGTATCGGGTATCGGGCCGATACTTCGTTAAAATACTCATACTCATTTTTGAATTGTCGATACCAAGCACCATACCACTCAACAGTATTTCACTACATCAAACTGGTCGCGCTATGCGGACACGCAATGTGATTTGTTGTCCTGCCTGACTTCAAAGACTAGTAAGTAGCTTATTTGCCGTATTGCTTTGTCTTGTGTTGCACTTGCTTGATGTTTGACTGTGTTAGGAAAGTTGTTGACTCACTAGTTTGTCATAGTGTCAAAGTAAGCAAATTTCAACAGGTTTCGCTAGGTTTAGCCGCTGGCATCTCGTTAGCGATTAGCAATTCCGTTGTGCTGCTTTAACGGCAATTTGGGCTCATTTTAAGATAAATGGCGACGACAGGAGTAAGGCACAGTGTAAGATCTGCATTGCTACGGTGTCGAGGGGCGGAAAGGAAAGTACTTCGTTTAACACAAGCAATTTGATTAAACATCTGAAGAAGCACCATAGTGCTAAGTACACAGAGTTCACTAATGCTAGTGGCGCAAGACCGAAGCAACCAATCTTAACTGACGTCTTGCAAAAGAAAAAAACCCATGCACACACACACAAACACACACACAGAGAGAGAGAGGTAGAGAGAAATAGTGCCACATAGGTTAAATTATTGTTTGTGTACTTGAGCAGGAGACTCTTTTCATCCCTTTGTAACTGAAATGTGCTAATGTGCTAGTCCAGTAATTGTTCGGTTCACTTCTTGTTAAGCAGACTGTGTTGTTAACTATGTAGCAAATTGAATTGCCTTCATCTGGTTATATTTGCATTTTGTCTAATGTGATGACATTGTCTCTTTGAAGGCTTTTTGTTGTTGTTTCTTAAAACCAGAAAGCTCTGTTAATTTTTGGCTTGGGATAGCTTTCTGTTCATTTTGTACTATAGGCTTGGATAAAATAGGATAAAATAAAATCTGCCTCCAAATTAATTGCACTTTCATGGAGACCAAATCTAAGAAGTATCAGTATCGGTATTCGGTATCGGCAAGTACACAAATAAAAATACTCGTACTCGTATCGGTTTGAAAAAAAGTGGTATCTATTCAAAACTAATATTATATCATCATATTGACAGCCAAACTGTACTCACTCACTCTGTCTCTTTCTTCCTCCCCTAGTCTAGACAATCTTCGCTATAGTCTCTCCACCCGATCTACCTGCAGAAACCCTCGGCCCATATGCACCCATCACCACCGTACTGCCCCTACTCTACCACCCCTGGAGCCCTCTGAATAGCATCTGTCTTCAATCAATCTGGTGCCGTCTCCTGGGAACTCTGTTAGTGGTTTGGTAAATTGGCATTACGTGTTTAATGGCAGATTATAATCACACCGGGTTAGGATTACACAGCTTTTTCACAGTATACTATATCACTTGGTGGAACTGCTCTCTTGTGAGCACGTTTACTGCCTGGGCATGCTCCAGCAAATAAAGATATATTTCCCAAGAACAGATTGTTAATCATATTATGCATATAACATAGACTAAATGCTTAACCCTCCTATTACCTTCAAATTTACTAACATCTTTTACCCTTGGGGTCAATTTGACCCCAGCAATTTAAACCTCCAGAAAATTATTATAATAAAAAAATGTACCCAAGTTTATGTGTCAGGTACTTTATGTTTGTTTGTTGACTACCTTAATAGCCCTTTAAATAAATAAATAAATATACATCCAGAATACCTGTTACGCGTCTATCGAGAAATATGCAGATCACCATAAAATCTCACTGATTGACCTAAAATTGGAAAGAGATATATTTTTGCTGTTTTCATGGCTTTATATTATTTCTAAATACATATTGTTGTTATCTATAATATTTGGGGAACAAAACGATTTCTGTTATCAAGAATAGTAACAATGGACCTCATTCTCGAACCCAGTTAAGAAGAATTTAAGAAGGAATTTCTTCTGAATTTCACTTACGATGTTATTTAGCATTCATGAAAGTTTTTTCTTCAGAAGAATTTCAGAACACGAAATAGCAGTCGTAAATCGCCCAGAGTTTTCTTAAATGCAATTCCAAACACTGGATGCCCCACAGGGCTGCTCCGTGTTAAAAGGGTTAAGGGCTGAATTTGTGAGAAATCGTTGGTGATGGCATTCGCATCAACTCTACAGACATCCTCAGATTTAAATAATTGTAATAATAACTAGAAAATGCATTTCCTGAAGGAAATACCAGTGCATGAAATGCAAAAGTTAAGAAAGGAAGAAGAAAAGAAAGAAGAGTGAAAGAAGGAAAGAAGAAAAGAAAGAAGAGTGGAAGAAGGAAAGAAGAAAAGAAAGAAGAGTGAAAGAAGGAAAGAAGAAAGAAGAGTGAAAGAAGGAAAGAAGAGTGGAAGAAGGAAAGAAGAAAGAAGAATGAAAGAAGGAAAGAAGAGTGGAAGAAGTAAAGAAGAAAAGAAAGAAGAGTGAAGAAAGGAAAGAAGAGTGGAAGAAGGAAAGAAGAGTGGAAGAAGGAAAGAAGAAAAGAAAGAAGAATGAAAGAAGAAAGAAGAGTGAAAGAAGGAAAGAAGAGTGGAAGAAGGAAAGAAGAAAAGAAAGAAGAGTGGAAAAAGGAAAGAAGAACAGTGCAGTGAAGCACAGGTGCAAGCCACTTTAAAGACCCTATTATGATGTCATAATGGCCCAATGTAAGTCAATGGGAGAAATTGTATTAGTTTTTCTTTAATATATCTTTCCTTCTTTCACTCTTCTTTCCTTCTTCCACTCTTCTTTCCTTTCTTCTTTCCTTCGTCCACTCTTCTTTCCTTCTTTCACTCTTCTTTCTTTTCTTCTTTCTTTCTTAACTTTTGCATTTCATGCACTGGTATTTCCTTCACGAACAAGCGTTGTGTTTGGATACATTTATGGTTGTGTAATTGTAGAGGATAGTGTCCATGAGAGATGTATGTAGTAGATACTGAGCGTGATACTCAATCCAAAGGCCTCAGCGTTAGCAGTGGGGTTGACTAATGCATCCTTTGTTGCAGAGCCACATCTTACAGTATGTGTGGTCAACCATGGCTAAGTGAGAACCTACAGGCAATAGTGAATGAATATCATTTAATACATTTCACGGTGACCACTTAAACCACTGCAGATTCATAATGTTATATGATTATATGTTTTCAACTGAAGGAGGACATTTTTTGTTTAGATTTATGGACTAATTATAACTAATACTAGAAAATGCATTTCCTGAAGGAAATACCAGTGCATGAAATCCAAAGTTAAGAAAGGAAGAAGAAAGCAAAGAAGACTGAACAAGAGTGGCTATGGATAAAGACAGTAAAGAGAGAGTTAAGAGGGAAAATACTGAAAGAAGAAGAGAAAATTGAGTGTAAGAAAGAGGAGTTATAGAGGGATAGAAAAAAACAAGTGGATTGAGGTTCTATAGAGAGAGGGACTGAGTGAAAATAGGAAAGAGGATGGACTGGAGGAAGGAGATGTTAGAATGATCTATAGATAAAGTGGAAGCAGTGGTGTATAAAGTACCCAAAAGCCATACTTGAGTAAAAGTAAAGATACCTTACTGGAAAATGACTCAAGTAAAAGTAAAAGTAAACTTTTAGAATACTACTTGAGTAAAAGTCTTAAAGTTTCTGATCTTTACTGTACTTCTGATATTAAATGTACTTAAGTATTGAAAGTAAAAGTACAAGTAAATGCTGTTAATAAAAAAACAAAGGGTCAGCATTTTGAGAATTATGAAGTTTATTCCGACTAGAATGAGCATACTTATAAACTGGGCCTTATTTGAACACAATTTTAACACAATAGGCAATACCAAAGCAGCACCGAAAGTAACAACCCAGTCATTACTTGAAACTGAAAAAAAATGTGTTCATCTTCAAACAAAACGTCCCAAAAAGCCATTATGAATTTTTTTAATTTTAATCTTTGTAACATTTTGTGAATGGGCTGCTGAGTATCCCAAGGCACAACCTGAGAGCCATAAACCTGGCGATCTGATACAAAGCCATAGCATTACATCAGGATCATCAGTTTTACAAGCAAGTTATCGGTACAGTGACTGTGAAATACTTTCAGCAACATGCACACACATCCCTTGAATAATAACGTTACTAGCAGCTATTTTGCTCCACACTGCTACGCTACTGTACTGTATATTGACACCATCCTAGCTAGCTAGCTAGCTAGATACCTCGCCAGAGATGGAATAAATAATCTTTGTAGGTTATTAGCTAGCTTGAAATATTATATACAGATCTTACACAGCGGTTAAAGAACATGACTAGTCTACAAGGTTGTGCTGGTGGCATTTAATGAAGAGGTCGTTGGGTTTCTCATTTTTTGATTGAGACCTGTGTGCTTTTGCTTCGATTATTGTTGTGTCCTCTTCGTTGTTGATCTTAATGTTTTGGATATATCCTTCCACTGCATATTGCAGTCCATTTTGCCTTGATCTGGAGGATATTGCGGAGATATTACTCCAAAAAGAATCACTGACACTGACAGACAGTATAGTGCATGAACGAGTTCAAAAGACGTAGCAACAGTAACTAAGGGGACGGGGCTTTTGTGAACGGTCAATAGCGCATTAACGTGCGCTAGGACCACTGAGTCGCCAAACCTGCTTGCAGTCTGTGTTCTACCACAGTCCCCGACGTTGGTCTCGTCACTCTCATGATTCTTTTTTTTTCTAAAGATGATTTGATTTTGTAACGAAGGTTTCAGGGGAAATGTATCGGAGTAAAAGTATCAGTTTTCTTTGCTAAATGTAGAGAAGTAAAAGTAAAAGTAAACAGAAATATAAGTAGTATAAATATAAGTAGTAAAGTAAAGTACAGATATCCAAAAAAACGACTTAAGTACAGTAACGAAGTATTTCTACTTTCTAACACTGAGTGGAAGACATAGACATGGCATGGAGGAAGTAAAGGAAATGGAAGGGAGGATAGAGGGAAGTAGTCAAAGAAGGCTGACAAAAAAGTTGAAAAAAGAGTAGGAATTGATGGACAGTGTAATTGAAAGAAAGGAAAGAAAAGTGAACAGGAGATAAAGAGAGAGTGAAGAAGGAAAATATTGAAAGAAGGAGAGAAAAATGGAGTGAAGCAGAGAGATGGAGTGTGAGAGAAAGTAGACTGAGATAGATACAGAGAGAGATGGAGAGAAAAATAAGTAGAGTATGGAAGGTGTCTCTTAATATTCCTAGTTATACAGTTGAATGGAGAGGGACAGAGAGAAGAGGAGCTTTGGAACCTTGGCGCAGGTGTCAGCGAAGCACAGGTGCAAACCAGTTTAATGACCCTATTATGATGTCATAATGGCCCAATGTAAGTCAATGGGAACATTTGTATTAGTTTTTCTTTAATATCTTAAAAAGTATACAGTTTAGAAAAGTGAAAAATACATAGCATAATTGTCCTTTACAAGACCTACACGCCAAAGTTGAACGAAGTTTCTAAGTTAAGCGGTTCGAGCTGAATTAAGCGCAGGTTTAGAATTGAGAATAGTTCAACTATTAAGCGCATCTAAAAAACGCTAGAAAGACGCAACGCGTGGCGGAAAAAAGGGCGCACACGCAAGGCGCACCGTACCATAGGAAACAATGCATTTGCTAGCGTCCCGTTTTTTAAAAACGCGTTTGGTGTGTTTCAGCCCTAATGATAATAATAATACGATCGATTTGTATGGCGCTTTTCATGGACCACAAAGACGCTTCAGAGAGCAAACATGTAAACAGATGTGACGATATGGTGGAGAGGTGTTGTAGTAGAGAACCATGTGACACATATGCTATCACCCTAATTTCATTGCACCCTCGGTAAAACGCTGAGCACCCCCATAGCACCTGCAGAAAAAAATCTCTGGCGTCGCCACTCTACGAGGTATTTTGACGTCCTAAAATAAATGAAAGCACTTCACGAACACTGCAAATGTAAGTGAATAAATTAATAAGCACAGTGGAATAGAATGGACACATCTACATCCTGCAACAGTACCTCCACCTCTGCGCCGGTGAAGTTAGATCTGCGTTTACTCAACCAGTGTGCGCTTTCCGCTTTGACATGACTCGCCCTCGAGTTACTTACACGTGGATTCGGTCGATTCTGACTGCACACGTCACTACAGTTGCGTGCTCTTATGAGGAGCTGATGGGGCGTGTATGTATGCACGTGCACTAGAAAGCGCGTTCAATTTAAGAATCCTCGGGGGAGCACAGCTGAGAACACTTTGGCAGCGTAAGAACACATTTTCAGGCGTATACGAATTAGGCAGAGATCTTTTTCTAACATTGGTCTTCCGAAGTCCATAAGAAAACATTTCAGAAAAACTTAAGAAAAGGTTCGAGAATGAGGCCCAATGTGTCTAAAATGTTTATATTTCTTATATATTTTATACAATCAAATTGACCCCAAGGAACACCGATGCATACAGCATGTGTACAGGATATTGAAATCATATCATCCTGTTCATTTTATGTTTATCCAGTTGTCCCCATTCAATTAGGAAAAGTCATTAAATATGAGGCCAGAAAAATGATGTCAAGCATTTATTTAGAGACGTTAAACATTGAATGGGGTCAAATTGACCCCAAAGATAATAGGAATAGGTACATTATTTGAAAAAGAAAATAATGTGAAATCAAAACCTATATCCACTATTCATGCAGGCCTGTGTCGTTCATGATGGCTATAGAAATACTAAGGTTGGCAAGCAATTAAAAAATGATCTAATTGCACGATTTGGCATGAATTAATCTAAAATAATCACATATATGAATTTCTAGTGGAAAGCATTAAAAAAATCTGTCATATTTGCCACTGAGGTGAAGTGACAAAGTAAACAAGCCTTGGCAGTGTGATGATCACCACACATTAATGGCAAACAGGTACTTCAATGGACTCTATTTAATTACCTTCCTTATGGCTTAAAGCTGTGGTTGCCTTTTTGTTGTTGTTGTTTTTGAGAGGTTTGGCCACTGGTAGGCCCCAACCAGTCACACAAGGAAATCTAAAATACTGTATTGTGCATGTCTGAATGCATGCATGATAAAGTTTTTTTTTGCAGTTCTTTTTTCTACTTCTGCGCAAGTGTTTCTGTTTTGCATGTATAGAGCTGCACTCCTATAGCCTGACGATGTCATACTCATAATTCTAGTCAGAATATGAGTCTGATACTGCTCCATTGGGCTGTGATTATGGGGCGTGTTTCAACCGAACCAGGAAACAAAAATGCCTCTTCGCTCAATTGGATATACCTAGAACCAATCAGAGCAACGTAGTATGACCATCGGGCCAGCTGATAGGCTACATTAAACTTTTACCGGATCCCGTAGGAAGCAGTGGCGGCTGGTGAATTTTTTTCTTGGGGGGGCGCAGTTGGGCGGCGCTTTTAAAATAGCACTCCACAATGAAAAGAAAAGAGTTTGAGTAGAATATTTAAAAAAAAAAAAAAGCTTAATTTCAACAACACACAGTGCTCAACACTATCCAATAACAACCATCAACAAACTGTAACTTTGGGCATGAGAGGTTCAGAGCAGAATGGTTTCAGAGGTTTACAGAATAAAACAGGTGCCCACACCCTCATTTACATTTAGTCATTTAGCAGACGCTAAACCCTCACATGAAAGAGGTTTAGAGCACAAGAGATTCAGAAAGAGATATCACATTTTACATTGGGTGTTTGACAAGAGTAGGCCCCACTACTTATAAAGAAATTTAGCCCTCCTCTCTTTCAAGTTGGCAAATCTCTCAATAACTTTTCCCTCACAACAACCAGCATACAGTCAAGTTCATTCTGGACTGTTTTGGATGTTCCCTTAAACATAGATGCTCTTTCAGTGCACTGTCAAGTGAGGCAACGACGTCCACCAAGCCACGGAATATCCCTGGGTTATCCGAGTTCTTGCTCTCATCATGACCACGCAGGGCCAACTCAAATGCACCACAGAACTTCCCAGTCTATTATTCTTGAGAGAATGTGTCTGTTTTTCCTTACTTCTTCATTGTGTTTTCGAATGCCAATTCGGTACCCTGCGTCGAGCTGCTTTGCTATACTCAGTCTTCCAAAGAGGCTTAGCTTCAGGCTGTTAGTTAGATGGCTGCGGCAAGATTCGTGCTTCTTACATTTATCGTTGAAGTGCTTTAGATCCTTCATCCCCGTTGCAGTCCAGATTGTTTCAGTCCCAGGACTTTGGAACAACAGGCAGGGGAAACAAAAAAACGCATCACTCACTGAACAACCAGCTAACCAGCTCCGGTTAGCATACAGGCTTGAGGAGAAGCTACGGGTGTACGTCCTCCCGCGGTCGATGCTCTGCTGCTGCATTTTTAAATCCGGACGTTTGGGTCCCATGTCTTTCAGTCTCTTCTTATCGACATCTGATCGTCGATTGAAAGGTGTTTCACGAAGAGATACCACAGAGTTTTCAGTTGCCATACTCACAGAATCAAAGTCTCTGCTAGCTATGTTGCTCTCCTAGATACGTGAGATTTATATGGGATGTGAGGGAATGATAAAGGTCTCTGATTCGACGAATAGTCCGGTCGCGTTGAAATAAGAAACGATGTCATTGGCTAGGGCGCAAAATTTTGCGCCCCAGGATCGAACTTTCATCCGCCAATGAGAAGCTGTCCTTGCTCAAATGTTGCAGAAAAGTATGAGAGCTCCCATTGACTTCCATTTGGCCGGCGCCCCTCCACGGAGGAGTGGCTTATCTCAGTGATAACGAATGGCAATATATTATATTTGGTCACATTTAAGTGGTTGTTGACAGGGGCTTACGGTCTCCCACACACATTTAACGCGTTAACACAGTACATTTCTTATTTTAATTGTTTGGTATATAATGTTTTTTTACTTTTTTTTTTTTTTTCATCTCAAAATTTTAGGAGGGGCGACGCCCTTGCGCCCTGTATTGACGCACAGCCACTGGTAGGAAGGACGGCAAAAACATCCTTTTGATCGACAAATGCCTTAATTGCGTTTCTCTGTTCCTCTTTCAAAATGAATGCGCTGTCAATGTCTTCTAAAACAGACACGAATCTCCACATTTCAGCTTTCCAGCGGCAGCCTTGTTTGTTGAAAACGAATTCAACCCAAGCGTTGGTGACGTAGTTGATTACGTTACTGATGATCATCTGTCCATCATCGTATAAAGCCCGCCCTGACAATTTGATTGGCTGTACAGTTTTTGGTCGGGCATAATTTCTCCCCAACGGAGCAATGCCAGACCGAACTTCCAGACCTCAAATGTTGTGGGCGGGGCTAAGTTCGGTCTGGTATCCAGGCTAGCACTCCTATCATGTTTCTTTAGAGGTACACAGCGATGCCTTTATCCTTGTTTGCATCTGTTTCTCTTCAACCAAAAAAATACCTGTTTCTGTATCTGTACATGAAGTCATGTTGTACTTTCTAATACAAAATTCATTGGTAATGCAGTTGGTGATGCAATTGGTAATACAGTTGATCAAAGTTTCAAACAGATGTATTGTATTTGTTTGTTTTTCGCATATAGTTTATTGTAATAATAATTATTATTCATTTAATTTATAGCGCACTCCACATTCACCTGAATCTGAGTGCCACAGTACATAGTAAGAACATACCGGTAGTTAAAAACAGAGTAAGAAACGCCTTTCTGAATAAAAAGGTCTTTAGGCCAGTCTATTGTGAAATATTTCCACATCCTCATACTGTATTTTTCATCCCTTTTTTTATTTTGTAATTTTTAACTAAACTACGTTTTTTAACCCAGACATAAAAAGGGGAAAGCATTCACAGGAGCACTGACATCAGTGGAATGGCAAAATCAAATAAAAACATCACAAACTCAATCCTTGGGTGTAACCACAATTAAACAAACCTTTTATAAGAATTATAATAATGGCAGGGAAAACTCTTAACAGCTAGACCCTAGCACATGTGCCCCTCAAAACTAAATACAATTATCTGACAGAACAGAACAAAACTACATCACATAACTATGGAGCATATTGGATAGTATTCAATTCACACACCAATCGTACAACAGACCACACACTCACTGAACCTACACTCTAAAAGTCACACACCGGACATCATACACGCCACGCCATATTGTTATTGCTAGGAGGGGGGGTCATCCGTGTTTTTAAAAACAAATAATCTAATTTAGGGAGCTTTGTCACCTTCCCCTCATGTTCTCTTCTCTCTTGCCTTTTCCTACTGCCACTTTGATGTTTGAAAGGCATCGTTCGGCTTGCAGTTGGACAGGATTCAAGTCAGGCAAGCTGAGGGATATGAAACCGGCATAGACAGCGGCAGAAGCTAATGAAGCATGTCGGCTCATTGAGTAATATTACACGATTATACAGTAATATGACTGCATAGTTGTATTTATTGTGACATTGGAGATGTACGCTAACATAACCAGAATAATAATAAAAAAACGAATGACAGATTTTAGTGTTGATAAATATACAGCTGATATACATTGTTTTCTGAACATTTGAATGTGGAGTGTGTGTAATCTAATAAAATGTGTTTGGTGACAAGATAAAGGCACATATTACATTGGACAGTGTAATATATCACAAGCTAGCTGAGTTTAGTCTCTTGCTCGGTTACTCTCTCTTTTTCTCGTCTTATAGTTAGCAGATGGGTCTAAATGTTGTTGCGTGAGGTGGTGCCATAAACAATTGAATTGAATGAAGCATTGCCTAGTTCTTGCAAAAGGTATCGCCACCGTAATTATTTTGAAGCTGATATTTTAAAGTAAAATTATCATATGTAGGCTATGTATTACTAGTGCCACTGGCTGATCAGTCAGCTTGTTGGTCTTGACGTTCAGGTTTTGCGCTTAAACTATTATCGTCTCGACACATGATCAACATGACATTGACATTGGACAACAACATATATATTACCCAGCAATCATCATCTGCATATGTGACAAAAAATATAGGATGTAGGATACGCATATACGTTTGTTATAGATTATTACTGACTATTCCCCCCCCAAACAATAATGAAAACCATGACAGTGATAGGTTTGCCTTTGCGAGGGCATATATTGCATAAGTCACTCTTGTTAATTCAATTCAATCTATATTTGAACGCCGTTGTAATGAAAAGGTCGCTTTTTCGCCAAACGCAATTTCGGTGGGATCGCTTTCCCTACGGCCCCCCCAGCGCATCCGCACTTCATGCACTGTCTATATTTACGCCCCTGTTGTGGAGTAACAGTGTAATCAAATTAAATGTTTTTGACGACATGATAAAGTTACATATTGTGTATAATATAAATTGGAATTTAAAATTCCGACAGACGCCTCTTCAGTCCAACGCTGAATCGGTGGGGCGACTACAGAAAATAGACGAACACCACAAGTGGACAATCAAACTTTCTAGCTAACTCAACCAGCAGGCTGTGTTCCTGCATTACACACTAGACGTAGGCCTACACGTCTGTGACACACCACGCTGTGTTCCTGCACTATTCTATGGGCTGCAGACTTTTGTTGCTGATGTTGCAAAACCAATACAAAACGTACATATTCATGCATTTATGGTATTTTTCAAAAGTGTATCTTATAAAGAATGTCGGTACAGAGTTCCCCTGATGTCACTTGTTGATCCCTCAACAAAATACGTCAAAGTAGAACAGAAATATAGCGGAGAGCGGCTGCAGGATATAGCGATCTCTCTTTAATCATTTGTGGTAAATGAGTTGTGATATGTTGCAAACATAATACATATTTATTGTTATTCATTAATATCTCGTGTATCTGATGATATAAATCGATACGAAACAGTGGATGATATATGTGAGTCATGGAGCTGACTTTTTCCCCCGAATAATAACGCAGCTTCAAGAAATATCTGTGTGCTTCGCGTTAACTTTGCTTTTCCGAAAAACGCATTCTGATTCGGGTGCATCCCTAGTAGACATGACAATAACGTATTGAAAGTATTATTGTAATTATTATTATAATTGTCTGACATTATATATTAATACACACAACATTTTTCCAGTAGCCTATGTGTTGAACTGAACAAAATCCTCTGCCAAATACCATTAACCTTACTACCAAATGCTGTGTGATAAAGCAATCACATTAACAATTACTGTAGAGTTACAGCAGCTTCACTGCTTCTCCCTATAATAACATGAAGAATTATTTGCCCACTTTGTATTTCTGTTGTTAAATGTTCAGAGTTCCTTACCTCAGGTATGTGGCAGTGCGTGTGTCTTTCCACCTGCTGACTCAAGAGCAGAGGAGTGGTGGTTTCATATGCCTACACAACAGGGCATCACAAGAGTTTCCAAGAAATCATGTGATGCCCTGTTGTGTAGGCATATGAAACCACCACTCCTCTGCTCTTGAGTCATAGTTATAGTAAATCAAGACATAAAGAGGTGTGGGTTTGACGCTGAAAGCGAAATGACAGTTGAAAGAGATAGAGGCGGTGTTCGCTCAAGTGGATATGTGTTTATTTAGGCAAAATTATTTTTACCATATTATCTATTATCAGTTAAGGACAGGATTCAAGTCAGACAAGCTGAAGGATATGAAACCAGCATAGACAACGGCAGAGGCCAATGAAGCATGTCGGCTCATTGAGTAATATTACACGATTTTAAAGTAATATGACTGCATAGTTTTATTATTGTATTATTATTATTTATTATGACATCGGAGATGAACGATAACATAACCAGAAGAATAATAAAAAAAGAATGACAGATTTTAGTTAGCTAAAATAACGTTCTCGTTTTCAGCTGATAAACATTGTTTTTTAAGCATTTGAATGTGGAGTGTGTGTAATCTAATACAATGTTGTTGGCGACAAGATAAAGGCACATATTACATAGTACATTATAATGTATCACAAGCTAGCTGAGTTTAGTCTCTTGCTCGTTAACTCGTCCTCTCCTCCTCCGACAACGTCTTCCTCGGTTTTTTCGTTGCCTCTGCCATGATGTCCATATCGAGAATACTGTGCTAGCATCTTATAGCTAGCAGATGGGTCTAAACAATTTAAACAATTGGTGGTGCCATAAACAATTTAATTGAATGAAGCATTACGTAGTTCTTGCAAAAGGTCTTTTGAAGCTGTTATTTTAAGGTACAATGATCATATGTAAAGTATGTAAAAGTTGAATTCCATCACAAACAACACTAGAGTCTCAGTGTGGCCTTGAGGCTTACTGGATGAGTGTGTATGTGTGAGTGTGTTTGTCAGAGAGAGTGCATCAAATACAAATAAAGTCATAAATGTTATAAAATGCAGTTTTCTGGATTCGTTTGTTGATATTCTATTTCTCACTGTTAAAATACACCTACCATTACAATTATAGATCACACATTTCTTTGCAAGTGGCCAAACTTGCGAAATCGGCAGGGGTTCATATACTTATTTTCCCCACTGTATGTGTGTTGGGGGGCGCATTTTATTAGGTGTCCATTTTGAATTCACATAACACAGCGGATGGAAAGACCCGCCCTTACTCTGCCTCTGATTGGCTCTGACACTGTTACCCACCATCACACTCCTCTCATGCCTAAACCAAAGAGCCTCTGCAATGAAACCCACACGGCACAGGAAATAAACCTGCTGATGAAATGTGTCGGTCTGGTTAAGTTCCAGGAACCGTAACGCTGTTGTTTCTGTATCTGTGTCGTGTGGGCTTCCTGTGTCTTTTCACTTCAGTACAAGCAAAAGAAAAAACATGATTACACGATGGGCCCATTTTTCACAATCTATATGTCTTCCTAACATTCTGACACTAAAATGGCATTTTTTAGACCGACAATTCAGGAGAAAATTAGCCTTGTTCAAGACTCATCTCTGTCTCAGCAACACACAGACAACACTGATACCGTATCTCTTCTCTCTAAAAACGAGTGGCTAAATAAGGCTCAAGCATTAGCTGTGTATCACAGCTGTTTAGTGTTTAAAAAAGTCCATCTGTATTTCCTTTTCCAAAGGGTGCAGCCAGGTAAGTAAATATGATCTGTTAATTTTAGCTACTGTCACTTTTCATACCAGCTGCGTAGGCCTGAATGAGGCAGCTGGTGTTGCGTTGCAATGCCTTCATCCATCGATCCAGCAGAGAGGTGCTCACCATCACTTAGGAGACCGGAAGTGTGTACTATTTCATAAGGAGGAGAGGAGAGAGGGGAAGGAGGGGGAGGGAGAGGGGGGCTACACAGACTATAAGGACTCTGGGATCAACTCTAACACACCACTGATCTGACTCTCCCTCTCACACACACACACACACACACACACACACACACACACACACACACACACACACACACACTCAAACACACTCTCTCTCACACACAAACACTCTCTCTATCACACACACGCTCTCTCTCTCACACACACACAAACACACACACTCTCTCACACAGTAGCTAATATTACAGTTTTTCTCGAGGGCTTAAGCACAATTTTGAAATCAGGGCCCGGTTTTTCAAAACACTACACACAATTTTTACAACCACACACCAAATTAGCAGAACACCTCAGATCCTTTGCAAAATTAAACACTTTTGTAAAAACTATAGACTAATTTATAAAAAACATATTTTGTTACCCTATGAAATACACCCGTTTCATATGTCTTCATTCTGTTTGAACCAGTTACACCACACTGCTGTTCCTAACCACTTTTAGCTATACTACTTCTCAGTGATTAGAGCACTCTAAGTTACATTTTTTCTTGATTGCTTTGGCACATTTTTCCATTCACTGTTTACTTTTTCAAAACAGCCCACACACAGCCCTTAACAAAAGCTGAAATGACCAAAACACTATTCGATGTTTGCAGAATGACACCACCTTCTCAAAACTTATCACACACCCATCAAAACCAAACATTTCCATCAAAACCTATAATTGGTGCTTAATTGAAAATGTATGTTTTTTCCTTTATTTAACAATGGATAACCAAATTCAAACTACAGCTATCAATATCAACCTCTGTAACCGTCACTTCAACTTGTGTGCAACACCCTCACAGTATTGACTATATTACCACTGACAACATGCTACAATTTGGTTTTTGCACTGAGCACTTTTACTTAGGGAATATACTGTCAGACAGTATTAGAAATCTGAAAATGTGTATACAGTTAGATTTTGTAGTTCTGTTTTTGTATTGCTAAACACTATAAAATATATTCTAAACAAGGACCTGCCAACACCATTGATTTACATTTGTTCTACTGTGTACAAAATGGCTAAGATTCTGACACAAAAATATTTATTGCAGTCATTTTTCCACATTACATGTATATTCTGTAATAAGTCAAAATTACAGGTTTCAATATACAGTAAAAAGGTCAAATCTGTTCTCCAACATTCTGCCCCTGCCACCAGTGTGGGCCAGTGTGTTGATTCTGTAAAAATAGTGCAATAGGCTAGCCTGGATACCAGACCGAACTTAGCCCCGCCCACACATTTTTTGGTTGGGAAGTTCGGTCTGGCATTACTCCATTGAGGAGAAATTATCTGCGGACAGATATTGGCCGTACCAATCAAATTGTTAAGGCGGGCTTTATACGATGATGGACAGATGATCAACAGTAACGTAACCAACCACGTCACCAACACACGAGTTGAATTCGTTTTCAACAAACATGGCTGCCGCTGGAGAGCTGAAATGTATAGATTCGAGTCCATTTAGACATTGACAGTGCATTCATTTTGAAAGAGGAACAGAGAAACGCGATTAAGGCATTTGTCAATCGAAAATATGTTTTTGTCTTCCTTCCTACGGGATCCGGTAAAAGTGTAATGTATCAGCTGCCCCTGGTCACATACTACGTTGTTCTGATTGGTTGTAGGTAACCAATTGAGCGAAGAGGCATTTTTTCTCCTGGTTCGGTTGAAACACGCCCCATAATCACAGCCCAATGGAGCGATATCAGACTCATATTCTGACTAGAATTATGAGTATGACATCGTCAGGCTAGCAATAGGCTGTAAATATTGTAAATATAAAGTCATCAGAATTCGACCGTACATGTTGTAAATTACTTTAGGGAAACTAAACACACACTTTACAAAAGTATAGAAATGATTGTTGCCAACAGTGCAAATAGAGTGAAACACAGTACAGTAAATTGACTGTAAAGGCCAGCAAAGTGTCATTGTCATTGACGAACGTACAAACAATTGATGCCACAGTATGACGGCTCAGGTTTGGATGAACCCTTTGGCCAGCCTCTCTCATGGAGAGGTCATGATTGACTACGTGATCAATGACTCTTGCCCTAATTTCATTAGAGCATCTTACACTTGCCACATCCCCTGACAGGGGCCCCTCTACCTCTACCACGACCTATTCCTTGTCCTTGTCCTAGTCCTTGCTGAGGATGTCGGTGGCGGCCTCCTCGATACATGCTTGGTATCAACTTCAATCTATTGACCTCTTTTAGAGGTTGATAACTACTTGATTAGTTTTGCACAGAGAGTTCACACAGGTGCTGACGATATTTAGAATATAGAGAGCCGTTTCAGTAGGCTGCTACTAAGTGTGTGCAATTTATTGACATGGTTATTCAATTGTTTTTCGTGTCTTTCTCTGAGAAGAGTGTTAACTGTTTTGAAAAGTGTGTTAAAACTCAAAGAAATGTGTGTGAAAGCAATGAGAAACAGTTAACCCATTCGCCAGAGAAGACTCTTGCTGTGCAAAGAAAATGTGAGCATTAGATGAAGTTGACCCATGATTCGCTAAATGTGTGAAAACAACCGTGAAAAACTGTAAGTACACAGAGAAAGTGCAAATGTCCAATAAATTCACCAAACACTACACAAGACCAATGCTGTCACGGAACGTACGGCTCAGACGGGAGGATTAAAGAAAACAGGGTTTATTGATGGAACAGCCAGGGAACAGGGGAATGGACACAATACAGGGCGGACTAACAGGCAGATGGGAAACACACAGAAGGAGACTAGACTAACCTAAAGACAGGACTAGGGAAGACATAACTAAACTACACAGTCACACTCTGGAATTACACAAAACACCGGGGAACACAAACTGGGAGAAACTAATAAACTAACAATATACAGGGGATACTAAACTAACACAAAGAACTAGAACTGGGAACATGAACTAAAGATCTCACAGAGTCTCACTCTGGCTAATGTGCGTGAGGGCGCAGAGCAGAGATACACGGCTGTCGAGCCGGACAAGACAGTCACGTTAATCCTGGTGTCGTACGCACGGCACTCTGTGTAATGCAGTCTTGGAAGTCTGGAGGCGCAAAACTTTCTGACGTGGAAAGCAGCGAACAGGGAGCGTGCTGGGATGGAAGCCAGCTTCAAGGAACTCCAATGAGCGGAATATACGGTCGCGGAACTGGTCGTCACTTTGAATGGGGTGACGTCATCCTTTGCCAAACTGAATTGTGGCTCCGCTGGGTTCCGTTGCGTCGCGTTTCATGCGTTGCTTGAGGAGTTTTCAAGAGGTAACGCATGCGTCAGCCAATCAAATTGCCTTTAATGAAAAACTGACAGCACAGGCGCTAGCCAATCAGATCGCGTTTATGCTCACGTCTAAAGAGCGGGAAGCTCCCAAAAAAAAGATGGCGGACCAAACTCTGTAGATGGTCGTATTTGTACCTAAAAGTTGTTTGTTTGACTTTTTTTTGCTTAAATTTTTTTTAAGTTACCGAGAAATAGACTATGTACAATGTAAAAAACCCTTAATTGTAACTGAAAAATACGTCTGATAGGATTTGCGAGGTGTCTGAGCCACCTATCTAATGTTATCATGCTACTACTCACAAGGTAAACAGCTTGCTAATGGCGTGATTGGTTTGTTGACCTGTCAATATCACTATAATGTCTCTGTTATCAACACAACCTCATGCCACAGACTCCTCCTCCGCCATCCTTTAGATCAACCCATTCCAACGCGTACGTGTGAGTCTAGTGTGAGTGCTGAAGGGGGCGTGGCCGGAGCTCAGCAGGAACGTGACAAATGCTGCTGACTGATGAAAATATAATTTACCGTTTTTCTCAATTGGGTTACACACAAAAAACTGGAACTTATGACACAATGACCATAACCTGTAACACATGTGCCAACTCCCTAAACCAATTCTGCTGAACTATAAACACATTTCCTGCTTTAGACCCAGATTTAAATTCTAAACCACACTTTCTTCAAAACACTACACACAATTATCTGCTTTAGACCCAAATTTCAATTCTAAATCACACTTTCTTCAAAACACTACACACAATTATCTGCTTTAGACCCAGATTTTTATTCTAAACCACACTTTCTTCAAAACACTACACACAATCCTCTCTATTTTGCACACTTCATCAATGCCAAATCTCCTTGTGTTCAGACAGAACACACTGCCATTCAAATGGCAAAACGTCCATTTCCAAGGCTGTTGTGCAATTTACAATCAAATCTTTAGCAATATAAGGGCCAAAGGTGAGCTCCTGGTTTGGAGAACAAAGGATGGCAACATTGAAGTGAGAGGTGATCAGAGAGGCAGAGGAGAGAGAATAAGAGGAGGACGAGGAGGAAGAGGAAGAGCAAGAAGGAGAGCCATTATCTCTGATGAGATGCAGGCCACTGTGTTCAACCATTTTGTCAACCATGGTTTGACCATGCAGGAGGCTGGCCAGAGGGTTCAACCAAACATAAGCCGCTTCTCAACAACTATTGAACAACCACCCATCAACAAAAGCGGCATCCTCCATCACCATTCCTTCCTTGGCCCCTACAGCACTGCCCGTCTCCTCACATACCTGGACACACTCCACAACATAGTCATACCACCATACCAGATAGATGATACAGAGGAGCCCAGGTACGCTGTTATCTTGGACAATGTACGTTTCCACCGGGCTGCTCTGGTCCGCACCTGGTTCATTGACCACCCACAGTTTTTGGTTCTTCCCCTCCCACCAGACTCTCCATTTCTCAATACGATTGTTTTTTTTTCAGTCTGGAGATGGAAAGTGTATGAGCGCAATCCTCAAGCACAGCTGCCACTGATACACTGATACATGCCCTGGAGGAGGCATGTGGCGATATAGCCCCAGAGGCATTTCAGGGCTGGATTAGCCATACAAGGCGATACTTCCCCCGCTGCTTGGCCAAGGAGAATATAGCCTGTGATGTCGATGAGGTCCTGTGGCCAGACAGGAACTGAAGCCAAGTTTTTTTTGTCCTTTTTTCTTTCACATTTTTCTTTCTTTGTTTGTTGACTGTCCGGGCCTATTTTTGTTTGTTCTGTGCAAACAATTTACAAATCCAGTTGTGTTTGCTGTGATGTATAGGCTACAGCACTTTTGAAAAAAATTAAGAAATATTTTGTTACTGTATATTTGTGTGTTGTTTTATATTTGAGTAAAAACATTATACAGTTATATTTTACAACAGGAGTAAGCGCACAGAACACTGAAAATGAAAAGGCATAATGCTCCTGATAAGGCCTTCATTGGTGTTTTCCCATCCATAGTAGTGTTTTCCATTCAGCACATCAGTGTTCAATTGGTTCTTAGAAATGTCTACTCATGTGATGGTCTGTGTGTGTCATTTGAACACAAAATACCATTTTGAAGAGACATAACATTGTTTTGAAGGCATGTGATATGCAGGGTTTTGCATTTTGTGTTTGTGGTTTTTGGAGTTTTGAGAAAATGAGGTATGATTTCAAAAAATGTGTGTAAGCAATTGAGAAAAAATGTATTTCTCTCCATATACCCAAATCGGTCAACATGGAGAATCACATCAAAACATGTCCCAATTTTCATGCTACTACAGAAGTGTGCATAACACTGTAAGCTCAGCAAATATCAGACAAACATTACATTCTGTATCCAATCCAGGTTACAATTACAGTAAAAAAAAGAACAAAAAAAGATAGAAAGAGAGCACCCTTTTTACCCTGCCTTAAACAGCCCTGGTCAAAGTGACCTGTTTGCGTTGCGACCTGTTTGTTTGAGTGCCTAATGCTAATGAGCCAGCTAACCCCTCCCCCCTCCCCCTCCACCGCGGTTTTGGGCTACCCATTGAAACATTTGAGTCTACCTTTAAAGAAGTATGGCTACCGGAGACGAAGATACAATCTTGCAACCATATCGTTTTGAACCAGAGTCAGACCCTGAACAAGAAGAGGCTCCCGAACAAGTTCTTTATGTTTTCACTTTTTAAAACTCTTTCTATTTGTGCCAAGTGTGAGCAAATGCCTACAGAGCCTGATAATGTATGCTGCAGGGAGATACCACAGGTAGAATTCTTTGTGAATTACATTGTAATTATGCTTCTGTTTTATATTCCATGGTACTTACACTTTCAATAATCAAAGTTACAAGAACACTACTGCAGCTTCAAAACCAACCAACGTGCATGGTCGATCATCCGGGCCTTGAACCGTTGTGCTTGAATGTGTTCTCACTACAGAATGCATTCAACATCTATAGAGCAGACTATGGGCCTTTACGTCTAAGGGGAATATAGCAGTAAGTTGGTTGGTTTCTTTTACAGTTTTTCTCGATTGCTAACACACATTTTTTTGAAAGCTCTAAACACAAATCCCAAAACCACTCACACAAAATGCAAAACCCTTTATATCTCCTGCAAAATGCAACTTTGCTTTCAAAACAGTGTTATGTCACGTCAAAAGGGTATTTTGTTTTCAAATGACAAACACGGCCCATTATATGAGTAGACATTCTAAGCATCGATTGAACACTGATGTGCTCAATGGGAAACACTACTATGAAATGGGAAAACACCAGTATGAAGGCCTTATCAGGAGCATCATGTTACTGTACGCTTACTCCTGTAGTAAAATATAACTGTGTAATGTTTTTACTCAAATATAAAACAAGACACAAATATACAGTAACAACTAAAATATTTCTTTATTTTTTCCAAAAGTGCTGTAGCCTATACATCACAGAAAACACAACTGAATGTGTAAATGATTTGCACAGAACAAACAATAGGATATAGGCCAGTACACACAACAAAAAAAAACTAAAAAAATGTAAAAGAAAAAAGGACAAAAAACTACTGCATTCTGTTCTAGCTCAAGACAATATTGACAATGTTGTATCAGAAATAGACCTACACAGTGTTGTGAATGTTGTTGCATTTTGTGTGAGTGGTTTAGGGATTTGTGTTTAGAGTTTTGAGAAAACGAGGCATGCTTCATGTGTGTAAGCAATCGAGAAAAACTGTAACATTGGATTACAATACAGTACAGTAATGTGTCAGTGCTGATAGGACGCAATCAGTTGTGGAAATGTATATTACTTACTTGCACATAGTCATAGCATAACTGTTTGACTGTCAGAGTTTCTGACAAAAGGCACCCTGTACACCTGCTTTATTCCCAAGGTGTTCCGCCTTAGAACACAGTCCACTGTGGCTAGGCTCACTGTTATGATGTTTAGGAATATGTCTTAGTCATCAATGGTTGCACTTTGTATTTGTTTACGTAATTTTACAGATACAGTACAATGGAAAATACAAGAATACTATGCTCCTGATAAGGCAATCAAACTATAATGTTTTCCTGTCATAGTAGTGTTTCTTACCTATTCCCTCTTCTGAATGTCCAGAGAATGGATGCAACTGAGAAGCGGCTTATATTTGGTTGAACCCTCTGGCCAGCCTCCTGCATGGTCAAACCATGGTTGACCACATGGTTGACCACAGTGGCCCGAATCTCATCAGAGATAATGGCTCTCCTTCTTGCTCTTTCTCTTCATCCTCTTCCTCCTCCTCCTCCTCCTCTTACTCTCACTCCTCTGCCTTTCTGATCACCTCTCACTTCAATGTTGCCATCAATTGTTCTCCAAACCAGGAGCCAACCTGTGGCCATCATATTGCTAAAGCATTGATTTCAAATGGCACAACAGCCTTGGAAATGGAAGTTTTGCCAATTGAATAGCAGTGTGTTCTGTCTGAACACAAGGAGGTTTTGGCATTGATGAAGTGTGCAAAGTAGAGAGGATGGTGTTTAGTGTTTTGAAGAAAGTGTGGTTAACAATTGAAATCTGTGTCTAAAGCAGATAATTGTGTGTTGTGTTTTGAAGAAAGTGCGGTTAACAATTGAAATCTGTGTCTAAAGCAGATAATTGTGCTTATAGTTTAGCAGAATTGGTTTAGGGAGTTGGCACATGAGTTACAGGTTGTGGTCATTTTGCCATAAGTTCCAGTTTTTGAATGTAATCAATCGAGAAAAACTGTAAGCATATAAGTCATCAGTCATTTCTGAAATACAAATATGACTGGGGAAGAATGAATGAATATATTCATTTTCCCTCTGTCTTACTTTGCTTACTGCTCATCTTACATGTGTCAACTGTTGACATGTTACATATCAAATGACACAAAACTGTTTCTATACTTTTATTGTCAGAAAGATTGCTACAAAAAATGCCACAGAGCTTTTTAAACATAGTTATTACAGTTTTTCTCAATTGCTAACACACATTTTTTGAAAGCATGCCTCGTTTCCTCAAAACTCTAAACACAAATCCCAAAACCACTCACACAAAATGCAAAACCCTTTATACATCCTGCAAAAGGCAACTTTGCTTTCAAAACAGTGTTATGTCACCTCAAAAGGGTACTTTGTTTTCTAATGACAAACACAGCCCATTATATGAGTAGACATTCTAAGCATCGATTGAACACTGATGTGCTCAATGGAAAACACTACTATGAAATGGGAAAACACCAGTATGAAGGCCTTATCAGGAACATTATGTTACTATACGCTTACTCCTGTAGTAAAATATAACTGTATAATGTTTTTACGCAAATATAAAACAACACACAAATATACAGTAACAACTAAAATATTTCTTTATTTTTTCCAAAAGTGCTGTAGCCTATACATCACAGCAAACACAAATGAATGTGTAAATGATTTGCACAGAACAAACAATAGGATATAGGCCAGTACAGTCAACAAAAAAAAGAAAGAAAAATGTAAAATAAAAAAGGACAAAAAACTACTGCATCCTGTTCTAGCTCAAGACAAAATTGACAATGTGCTATCAGAAATAGACCTACACAGTGTTGTGAATGTTGTTGCATTTTGTGTGAGTGGTTTAGGGATTTGTGTTTAGAGTTTTGAGAAAACAAGGCATGCTTCATGTGTGTAAGCAATCGAGAAAAACTGTAACATTGGATTGGATTACAATACAGTACAGTAATGTGTCAGTGCTGATAGGACGCAATCAGTTGTGAAAATGTATATGACTTACTTGCACATAGTCATAGCATAACTGTTTGACTGTCGGAGTTTCTGACAAAAGGCACCCTGTACACCTGCTTTATTCTCAAGGTGTTCCGCCTTAGAACACAGTCCACTGTGGCTAGGCTCACTGTATTGATGTTTAGGAATATGTCTTGGTCATCAATGGTTGCACTTTGTATTTGTTTACGTAATTTTACAGATACAGTACAATGGAAAATACAAGAATACTATGCTCCTGATAAGGCATTCAAACTAGTGTTTTTCTGTCATAGTAGTGTTTCTTACCTATTCCCTCTTCTGAATGTCCAGAGAATGGATGCAACTGAGAAGCGGCTTATATTTGGTTGAACCCTCTGGCCAGCCTCCTGCATGGTCAAACCATGGTTGACCATATGTTTGACCACAGTGGCCCGAATCTCATCAGAGATAATGGCTCTCCTTCTTGCTCTTTCTCTTCATCCTCTTCCTCCTCCTCCTCCTCCTCTTACTCTCACTCCTCTGCCTTTCTGATCACCTCTCACTTCAATGTTGCCATCAATTGTTCTCCAAACCAGGAGCTAACCTGTGGCCATCATATTGCTAAAGCTTTGATTTCAAATTGCACAACAGCCTTTGAAATGGAAGTTTTGCCAATTGAATAGCAGTGTGTTCTGTCTGAACACAAGGAGGTTTTGGCATTGATGAAGTGTGCAAAGTAGAGAGGATGGTGTTTAGTGTTTTGAAGAAAGTGTGGTTAACAATTGAAATCTGTGTCTAAAGCAGATAATTGTGTGTTGTGTTTTGAAGAAAGTGCGGTTAACAATTGAAATCTGTGTCTAAAGCAGATAATTGTGCTTATAGTTTAGCAGAATTGGTTTAGGGAGTTGGCACATGAGTTACAGGTTGTGGTCATTTTGCCATAAGTTCCAGTTTTTGAATGTAATCAATCGAGAAAAACTGTAAGCATATAAGTCATCAGTCATTTCTGAAATACAAATATGACTGGGGAAGAATGAATGAATATATTCATTTTCCCTCTGTCTTACTTTGCTTACTGCTCATCTTACATGTGTCAACTGTTGACATGTTACATATCAAATGACACAAAACTGTTTCTATACTTTTATTGTCAGAAAGATTGCTACAAAAAATGCCACAGAGCTTTTTAAACATAGTTATTACAGTTTTTCTCAATTGCTAACACACATTTTTTGAAAGCATGCCTCGTTTCCTCAAAACTCTAAACACAAATCCCAAAACCACTCACACAAAATGCAAAACCCTTTATACATCCTGCAAAAGGCAACTTTGCTTTCAAAACAGTGTTATGTCACCTCAAAAGGGTACTTTGTTTTCTAATGACAAACACAGCCCATTATATGAGTAGACATTCTAAGCATCGATTGAACACTGATGTGCTCAATGGAAAACACTACTATGAAATGGGAAAACACCAGTATGAAGGCCTTATCAGGAACATTATGTTACTATACACTTACTCCTGTAGTAAAATATAACTGTATAATGTTTTTACGCAAATATAAAACAACACACAAATATACAGTAACAACTAAAATATTTCTTTATTTTTTCCAAAAGTGCTGTAGCCTATACATCACAGCAAACACAAATGAATGTGTAAATGATTTGCACAGAACAAACAATAGGATATAGGCCAGTACAGTCAACAAAAAAAAGAAAGAAAAATGTAAAATAAAAAAGGACAAAAAACTACTGCATCCTGTTCTAGCTCAAGACAAAATTGACAATGTGCTATCAGAAATAGACCTACACAGTGTTGTGAATGTTGTTGCATTTTGTGTGAGTGGTTTAGGGATTTGTGTTTAGAGTTTTGAGAAAACAAGGCATGCTTCATGTGTGTAAGCAATCGAGAAAAAACTGTAACATTGGATTGGATTACAATACAGTACAGTAATGTGTCAGTGCTGATAGGACGCAATCAGTTGTGAAAATGTATATGACTTACTTGCACATAGTCATAGCATAACTGTTTGACTGTCGGAGTTTCTGACAAAAGGCACCCTGTACACCTGCTTTATTCTCAAGGTGTTCCGCCTTAGAACACAGTCCACTGTGGCTAGGCTCACTGTATTGATGTTTAGGAATATGTCTTGGTCATCAATGGTTGCACTTTGTATTTGTTTACGTAATTTTACAGATACAGTACAATGGAAAATACAAGAATACTATGCTCCTGATAAGGCATTCAAACTAGTGTTTTTCTGTCATAGTAGTGTTTCTTACCTATTCCCTCTTCTGAATGTCCAGAGAATGGATGCAACTGAGAAGCGGCTTATATTTGGTTGAACCCTCTGGCCAGCCTCCTGCATGGTCAAACCATGGTTGACCATATGTTTGACCACAGTGGCCCGAATCTCATCAGAGATAATGGCTCTCCTTCTTGCTCTTTCTCTTCATCCTCTTCCTCCTCCTCCTCCTCCTCTTACTCTCACTCCTCTGCCTTTCTGATCACCTCTCACTTCAATGTTGCCATCAATTGTTCTCCAAACCAGGAGCTAACCTGTGGCCATCATATTGCTAAAGCTTTGATTTCAAATTGCACAACAGCCTTTGAAATGGAAGTTTTGCCAATTGAATAGCAGTGTGTTCTGTCTGAACACAAGGAGGTTTTGGCATTGATGAAGTGTGCAAAGTAGAGAGGATGGTGTTTAGTGTTTTGAAGAAAGTGTGGTTAACAATTGAAATCTGTGTCTAAAGCAGATAATTGTGTGTTGTGTTTTGAAGAAAGTGCGGTTAACAATTGAAATCTGTGTCTAAAGCAGATAATTGTGCTTATAGTTTAGCAGAATTGGTTTAGGGAGTTGGCACATGAGTTACAGGTTGTGGTCATTTTGCCATAAGTTCCAGTTTTTGAATGTAATCAATCGAGAAAAACTGTAAGCATATAAGTCATCAGTCATTTCTGAAATACAAATATGACTGGGGAAGAATGAATGAATATATTCATTTTCCCTCTGTCTTACTTTGCTTACTGCTCATCTTACATGTGTCAACTGTTGACATGTTACATATCAAATGACACAAAACTGTTTCTATACTTTTATTGTCAGAAAGATTGCTACAAAAAATGCCACAGAGCTTTTTAAACATAGTTATTACAGTTTTTCTCAATTGCTAACACACATTTTTTGAAAGCATGCCTCGTTTCCTCAAAACTCTAAACACAAATCCCAAAACCACTCACACAAAATGCAAAACCCTTTATACATCCTGCAAAAGGCAACTTTGCTTTCAAAACAGTGTTATGTCACCTCAAAAGGGTACTTTGTTTTCTAATGACAAACACAGCCCATTATATGAGTAGACATTCTAAGCATCGATTGAACACTGATGTGCTCAATGGAAAACACTACTATGAAATGGGAAAACACCAGTATGAAGGCCTTATCAGGAACATTATGTTACTATACGCTTACTCCTGTAGTAAAATATAACTGTATAATGTTTTTACGCAAATATAAAACAACACACAAATATACAGTAACAACTAAAATATTTCTTTATTTTTTCCAAAAGTGCTGTAGCCTATACATCACAGCAAACACAAATGAATGTGTAAATGATTTGCACAGAACAAACAATAGGATATAGGCCAGTACAGTCAACAAAAAAAAGAAAGAAAAATGTAAAATAAAAAAGGACAAAAAACTACTGCATCCTGTTCTAGCTCAAGACAAAATTGACAATGTGCTATCAGAAATAGACCTACACAGTGTTGTGAATGTTGTTGCATTTTGTGTGAGTGGTTTAGGGATTTGTGTTTAGAGTTTTGAGAAAACAAGGCATGCTTCATGTGTGTAAGCAATCGAGAAAAACTGTAACATTGGATTGGATTACAATACAGTACAGTAATGTGTCAGTGCTGATAGGACGCAATCAGTTGTGAAAATGTATATGACTTACTTGCACATAGTCATAGCATAACTGTTTGACTGTCGGAGTTTCTGACAAAAGGCACCCTGTACACCTGCTTTATTCTCAAGGTGTTCCGCCTTAGAACACAGTCCACTGTGGCTAGGCTCACTGTATTGATGTTTAGGAATATGTCTTGGTCATCAATGGTTGCACTTTGTATTTGTTTACGTAATTTTACAGATACAGTACAATGGAAAATACAAGAATACTATGCTCCTGATAAGGCATTCAAACTAGTGTTTTTCTGTCATAGTAGTGTTTCTTACCTATTCCCTCTTCTGAATGTCCAGAGAATGGATGCAACTGAGAAGCGGCTTATATTTGGTTGAACCCTCTGGCCAGCCTCCTGCATGGTCAAACCATGGTTGACCATATGTTTGACCACAGTGGCCCGAATCTCATCAGAGATAATGGCTCTCCTTCTTGCTCTTTCTCTTCATCCTCTTCCTCCTCCTCCTCCTCCTCTTACTCTCACTCCTCTGCCTTTCTGATCACCTCTCACTTCAATGTTGCCATCAATTGTTCTCCAAACCAGGAGCTAACCTGTGGCCATCATATTGCTAAAGCTTTGATTTCAAATTGCACAACAGCCTTTGAAATGGAAGTTTTGCCAATTGAATAGCAGTGTGTTCTGTCTGAACACAAGGAGGTTTTGGCATTGATGAAGTGTGCAAAGTAGAGAGGATGGTGTTTAGTGTTTTGAAGAAAGTGTGGTTAACAATTGAAATTTGTGTCTAAAGCAGATAATTGTGTGTTGTGAGTTGAAGAAAGTGCGGTTAACAATTGAAATCTGTGTCTAAAGCACATAATTGTGCTTATAGTTTAGCAGAATTGGTTTAGGGAGTTGGCACATGAGTTACAGGTTGTGGTCATTGTGCCATAAGTTCCAGTTTTTGAATGTAATCAATCGAGAAAAACTGTAAATGGACTGGCTGGTACATGGGTAATAAATACAAAAAAGACCAATTATAATAAAAACATTGATTACAAATACA
The DNA here is from genome assembly GCF_900700415.2 of Clupea harengus. NCBI lineage: Eukaryota > Metazoa > Chordata > Actinopteri > Clupeiformes > Clupeidae > Clupea > Clupea harengus. Next base: position 57,309 of record NW_024879615.1, on the reverse strand, counting down.
ATTGCCATCAGTAGCCATACTGTAAACAAAAGAAGACTTGATAGATGTGTGTCACGATAGATGTGTGTCATCATTTATTCTCTAAATACAATGTAAACTTTGTTCGGCCGTTACAGGTATTTTTGGGGCTTTCTGGGACAGAGAATCAGGGTGGTCCTGCCCTCCTGCTCAGGTGCAAATTGTTAGATTAGTTTGGCACCTGAGCAGCAACTCATTTAGTTTGTTAGAAGAGAGTGGAGAGTCAGAGAGACAGAGTGAAGCAGGACTGACGAGGGAAAGGTTCCAGTAACTTTGTGTTCAAACCTGTGGGCTTATGGCTTTTGAGTTAAGTTTGATTACCTGAGTTGTAAATTGTTAAGAGTTAATAAATGAACCTGTTTTACTGAAAAACACCCTCGTCGTGTCGCTTGGAACGCTGGGCGTTCAAAACATGTACACACTTCCCCCAAACGCAACAATGCTAACATCCCTCCACCGCCTCTACAACATGCTAACGCCGCTAACCACCGATTATTTAAAAAAAATACTTACATGTCCCTCGTCTGAAGTTTATTCCAGGACATTGCCTTCAAATATGAATTAAATCCATTTCGCTCGTGTCTTCTGAGGATGGGACGTGATGTAGATGTGCAGCCCACCACAGCGCATCTTGAGTAACTAATTTGCTTCATGCTGCTAGCTAGCTATTCCAAGTGTATCCGAGCTTTGCAATAACTGAAGCCCTTTGGAAAATGACGTTTCTGTAACGAGTGGGGGGCGGGGGATGAGGTGGGGGGTGGGCCAAGTCCATGTAGGGAACCTCCCACTGTATCATGATGAGGGAGTACACAGGAACCTCATTCGCAGTCACTCAAGCATGACGTTTCTGACATACAAGAACCATAACAAATCGTGGGAGTTGTAAAGGACTGCTCAGCACAGTTGTCGTCAAACTAAGAGACAGCTGCTGGGTGGGTTTCAAACACTTGAAAAGAGACAGAGATAAGTAAATAAATAAATGTTCAATAAATACAGCACAGTGAGTGATAAGCGAGATCAAAGAGGTATGTCTTAAGTGCATGTTTAAAGGTTTCAACCGTTTCAGCCATTCTTAGGTATTCTGGCCGAGTGTTCCAAAGGCTGGGGGCATAGAAACTAAAAGCTGCTTCCCCATGTCTCTTTGTCCTGGCTTTTGGAACTGTTAGGAGTTCAGTGCCGGAGGACCTCAGAGATCTACTGGGTGTGTACCTTGAGAGCATGTCTGTTATATATTCAGGTGCATGACTATGGAGTGATTTATAGACTAGTAAGAGAATCTTGAAATCTATTCTAAAGCTAACAGGTAACCAGTGCAGTGATTTTAATACTGGTGTGATGTGCGCTCTCCGTCTTGTTTTAGTGAGGACTCGCGCTGCTGCATTCTGTATTGTTTGTAGTTGACTAATGGCTTTTTTTGGTAGACCAGACAAAAGCGAGTTACAGTAGTCTAGCCTGCTCATGATAAACACGTGCATCAGTCTTTCAGTGTCAGCCTGAGCGAGAAACGGTTGCACCTTAGCAATGTTTCTTAAGTGATAAAAATATGTTTTAATTATATTTTTGATATGGGTTTCAAAATTGAGATCTGAGTCTAATATGACGCCTAGGTTTCTGCTTGGTGGTAAGTGCTAGTGTTTTTAAGTGTGCGGATAGTTTATCTCTTTCGTTTTTTTCACCAATGACTAATACCTCTGTTTTATCTTGGTTGAGCTGGAGAAAGTTTTGTGACATCCATACATTCATATCAGAAATGCAATTTACCAAACAATCAATAGAGCTGTAGTTGTTGGGTGTCATCTGCATAGCTGTGATAGTCGATGTTGTGCCTCCTAATTACACTACCAAGGGGTAGCATGAATAACCTGAAAAGTAAGGGCCCTAAAATGGATCCTTGAGGGACCCCACAGGTCATACAAATGTTTTTTGAGCTGTGGTCTCCGAGGGCGACAAAGTATTCCTGGCCAGTTAGATAGGTCCTAAACCAGTTTAGGACTGGACCAGCGAGGCCAACCCAATTTTCAAGTCTATCAATAAGGATATCATGATCAACAGTATCAAAGGCTGCGCTCAGATCCAGAAGGGCCAAGACAGATCGTTTGGAGTCAGCATTAATCCTGAGATAATTTACAACCTTGACTAATGCCGTTTCTGTGCTATGATTGGAACGAAAACCAGATTGGAAGGTGTCAAATGCACAGTTAGCATCTAGGAAATTATTTAACTGTTTAAAGACATTTTTTTCCAGGATTTTGCTTAGAAAGGGAAGGTTGGAAATGGGTCTAAATGTATGTGCATATATCAATATCACAAGTCATGTCAAGCCAAAATCAATATCAAATCTAACCTCTCGAAAAAAACTGTAACCCTATCGAAAAAGGCCACAGTAGGGCACATGTAGTATATTATTATTCCTCATAGTAATAATGCAGATTTTGTTAAATTTTTTCTCAATGATGGTCAAATATTAGTAGTTAAATATGCACTATTTCGATATGAAAATACAGTATGTCCATGGCGATTGTAGTCTAACTATCGAGATTCTTAGTAACATGGAGACAAAACTTTTACTGGTACTTCACGTAGTGGTCCCCAACCACCGGGCCGTGGCCCGGTACCGGTCCGTGAGGCATTTCCTACCGGGCCGCAAAGAAAGAATAAATAATTTATATAATTTCCGTTGTATTAATTATTAGAGTCTGAAAGGTGTTTTATTTTGAAAAACGACCGGATTTTCCCCGACGTAACATTCGCTAGTGCCTCTTGACACGCCAAGACGCTTGTCTCGGTCACGTGATACGTTACTCAAAAAACAAGCCCACAAACTAGCGAAAATGAGTAAGAAACGTCCTTAGAGGCATGCAACTGAAGAGAGGTGTGCACAATCCACAGAAATCAACTTCAGACTGATCAAAATCATGTCAAAGCGGAAAGCAAGCACCGGTGGATTAAACGCAGACCTAACTTCACCAGTGCAGAGGTGGAGGTACTGCAGAATGTGTCCATTCTATTCCAATATGGCTATATCCACGCGATTGAGTTTAATGCTTATTTATTTATTCACTTACATTTGCAGTTTTCGTGTAGTGCTTTTTTAGAACATTACGATGCCTCTTAGAATCATGAATTTAAATGTGAAACGTAATTGTTAATGATTAAAATATTCTCATATTTTTTTTAAATAATTATTTAAATCCGAGGATGTCTGTAGAATTGACGTGAACGCAATCACCAACGGTTTCTCACAAATTAAGCCCTTAAGAACAATCTGTCTGATTCACCACTGCTATTTAGCATTCTTAAATTCTGGTCCAAGTTAAAAAACGAATCCCAGATGAGAAAACTTTCATGAATGCCAGAATTGTCCCTGCAGTTACTTTTATACACGGAAGCGTAGGTGCAACTCGCGTATGGCTGATAAGCAGGTATCGCTTGCCAAAAAACGCTTTGTTAGAGCTTTGTGCCCAAATGGGCCCTCGTCTACAGAGACGCACCAGATGCAACCAGGTCATATCCGTTCAGCTTCAGGTTTTGTCTGTTCTTGGATTCCTGGCTACAGGAACGTCTCAACAAGAAATTGGAGACCAGTCGGGTATATCCCAGTCATCATTAAGCAGAATTTTGCCCGATGTTCTTCACGGTATTATCCCTCTATGTCCGCAATTTATCAGTGCCCAGGAACAGCAAAATGTGAACGAGGATTTCCTGCGTAAAACAGTTCCCAATGGCTTCTCATCCCAATTACGCACACTCAGACAGCCTAGGAAGCCCACTTCAATACAGCACATGCCCGTGCGCGGTCGGTAGTGGAGCGCAGCATAGGCATGTTGAAGGGAAGGTGGCGATATTTGGATGCATCGGGAGGGAGACTGCTATATGACCCCAAAAAAGTTTGCCAGATCATTCCAGCCTGTTGTGTGCTACAAAACATCTGTCTAAGCCATGGCATAGAGCTAGGAGAAGACGAAATGCGCATGGACCAAGATGACCACCCATGGGTGGAAGAGGAAGCTGGTGAAGGCCGGCGACACCCTGATGCAAGACGGACTGAAGAGGAAGCTGGTGATGGCCGGCGAGGCCCCGATGATGGTGCAACGTCGGAGACGTGTCTACTACCATGTCACATACTTTGCTTTTGCCATTACGCCACCAGACAGGCTTTCGAACAATGTTTTGGCCCGCATCTGCTCTTCCATCAGCAGAACGTCGATTTCAGCCTCACTATAATTCTTCTTTTTACATGTTTCTTTCTTGCTTGCCATTGTCACAGAGAGTTTGTGCATTGAGGATGCGCTCTGTTGTGCATTGAGAATATGCTAATTCGATTACGTAGGGGCGTTTTAAGGGCGGAGATTCAGTTGCGCACAATTCCACGATCATTCGTGATTTATAACTGAAGGATTGGCGTACACGTGTTTTTTAGTGCGTACGCTTGTTTTCTGTGAATCACACTTACGATCGTTTCAGAAAATGTCTTGGATCAAATGTAGGATGGTTTCAACGCAACATTTTATAAATGAGGGCCTAGGTCTCACACACTAATGTTTAAAAAGTTGTTCATGAAAATTATAGAATTATAGAAGTTCACATTTGCCCCAGACGCAGTTTGTTATCCAATGTTAGCTACAGACAGAGACTCCAATCCCAGACTTCAGGTGGGTTTTGTTGTGGCGGTACAACAGAGTCTCACACCTTTTCTTTCAATTAGAAGACCGGAGACTGAATGTAGAAATCTGGAGTTTTATTGTAATCGATAAGCTACAATAAAGAGATGGCTTTTTGCCAAAACGAATCAGAATGAACTATTCCCTCTTCTTTAACTCCCCTGAGACCACCCTATGTGTGTGTGTGTGTGTGTCGTGTCTGGATCCCCTGAGGCTCCCTGAGATCCTCTGAGACCCTGTCCTCACCGGGGGTTTCTTGGAATGTGCCTGTGTCATGACTTTAGTGCTGACTTTAACATCAGTGAATCATGTCTATGGCTAGGTTACTGCTTCCCGCCGGGTCTGCCTTTCCTAAAGTGAGACTTTCATACTGATGAGTTAATCCATGTTCATCTACACATAAAACATATCCCACAGTTTCCATCACACTTTTTGATGGACATTTTGGCCATTCGAATAAAATATCCTGACTGGAAACATTTGAAATACGCATAAAGTTTTCTAATGTGAGTACAAATTCGATTCGCTAGAGGGCGTGCATTAACTCACAGGTTCGTATGAGGCAGTGTTTCCCAAACTTTTTACTCCTCCAAGTAATCTGCGAACGCAAGCTGTCCTGAATATTTTTTTCAAGCTTTTTCGTTTGGCCAACCAATGTCATCATGACAAGCGTGCTTTTTATGGCATTTACGGTAACGTGTGACGTTGGTACGCTGCAAGAACGTTATGCTATCTATCTATTAGGCTAACGTGCTAATGTCAGACAGTTGGCTGACAGACGCCTCGCAAATCACATCAACCATTTTGGCTGGTTACAATAATGGTGTTATCGGATAGTACATTGTCTATTTCTCGGTAACTTTTGAAAAATCTAAGCGCGAAAACGGCGAAAAATTTACATTTACATAAAAGACACGGCCGTCAGCGGAGTTTGGTCCGGAGTTAAGCTGTTTATCACTTCACTGGATTGGAAGTCCATTTTCCAGGCTCTAGCACACCCCATTCATTGAGGCAGAGGTTAGGTTTGCCTCCTCTATGTGCTTTTTCACTGTGGTTTTATGCCACATCAGCAAGACTAAATAGCTTCTACACATACGTTAAATACATGACCTATTCAATGGATACAAACGACATATAATAAAAGTGTCTACAAATATTACAGTGATGACAAACAATGAGAAAGCAAAAGGCATGCGCTCGACCCAGTGTGTGAGGGGTTGCACAATCTGAGATGAGTCGTAGCTCGTCGCTGCCTCACCTCGCGAGTCGCCTCTCTGTTTGAACAGGCTCAAATTCACCGATTTTGATTATAAAAATGATTGGAATCATACAAAAATTACATTTAAAGCACAGATTAGTAGATACATATTTATATTTATTTTATTTTATCATTATTTGTTTTTCACTTTTCATGATGACTTTTACTTTTCATGAGGCTCTGCCTCCCCTGACCGCACGTCCCTATGTGTATGTAATCTGAAGCACTGACCCGTTTTCTACTGCCGGGCGCTTCACTGCAACTGAACAAACTTACCACTCTCCCACTTCAGTTTGTTTTCAGAATGAGAGAATGTTAGGAGGAGGATGCCATTACTGTGGCTCAACTAGGAGTCAGGTACAAATGGGCCTTGTCCTGACAAGCTAGACTCAAAGAGTAATGTAAAGGGAAAATAATATGTGTTCCCACTGTCACAGTTTTTCAAGAACGTGGAGAAGCTAGGCCATGCCCGATGCAGCCTCTGTTGATTTTCTGTTCCAATAGTTGGCCCTTTTTTTTGCTTAATACCTGATGATCTATGACGTAATGTGCTTTGGTGAAGTGGACTGGAGTGGGTGGTCGGGAGGGTATTAGGTTTGGTGGTTGGGTTGGCCTGTGCCCGTGCAACATTCAGCACAGGAATGTTTATGATTAAACTGTTACCAGAGCACAAAATTGTTTACAACAGCACAAAGTTCTTCATAGATCTAGCCTCATAATTTTGCTGTCAATGTGCACCAGATTGATGCACTGGACTTTAAAATGTGCAAAAGGTTCTTATATATAAAATATATTCCCGGGGAGCATGCCCTGGACCCTCCTAGGGGGTTTGCATCGTTGTCACCTGATGAGTTTGCACCCCTGTAAAATCCTGATCCGAGGTATAAGAGCAACCTTGGTTGCTGTCGCCGGCAGGTGCATGCTGGATTGTAGGCCTTCTAATAGTAGTAACGGTTGGTGTCTCTCTGGACTTGGGATGAATTCTTTATAACCAATTATCCATTTTCGTGCGGCAACCGGAATGAGCTCCCGCTTCTCTACACAGGGCATCAGCGAGTGGAATTCTGACGAGGGAGCTAACCATTGTGCCTGTTTTGACTATCCTTCCTGTAGATATTTTTGGCAGTGTAATTATTTCGCTGAACACTACAATATATACATGAGTGTATTTTTGGCATTGCTACTGGATTATTCAGACTATTTAAGATGTCCTGTCTATTTATAGGTCAGTTTGAAAATGTAATGGGCTGTTTCACTTTGAAAATGCAAATCACATTTCCCCCCGCCAACCCCCTACGACCCTATGCGAACCCCAGTTTGGGAAACAAAGGGTATAATGCGATTAAGTAAGGTTGATAGAAATTGGTTTATTAGCATACAAATGCATTTGGGTACAATTCTATTCTAAACGCTGCCGTGACAACCCTACATTTGAACTCCACAGTTTTTAATTCACATAACACAGTAGATATAAACGCCGACACTCGCGTTTTCTTTAGCCGAATTTGTATTAATGTGCTTAAAATAAGCGAAACGCTTTTAGCCAAATTCAAGTGAATCATTCATATGTCATGTCCTGAAGGGTCCAGCAAGCCTTATTCGAATGTCATAAACTTTCTGTCTTCCTGGCGTCATGTGCTTTCAAAGCGCTCTACCAGAGATGGTGTTGCTCCCATCGAGTCCAAATAAAATAAAGTGTTCTAAAGCTGCGCTTTACAAAAGTCTTTAAAAAGTCGGATTTGGAATGATGAGACTACAACTCTGGCTAGGTTAATCTCTATAAATAGAAAAAGCACGTATTGGCTAACATAAGGCACTGGAACAAAGGTGATGCCATTTGCCTGGGCGGTCATTAAAAAAAGTATGTGTAGGCTACATTATAATTACATACATAACTTTAATTTGCGTGTATCAATTATATCATCATCTTTACACAGCGATTAAGTACGTTGTTTGAGAAGCTTTCTATTCGTTGTAGTGAGTTTTTCTTTTACGCCTATGTGTCAGTAATTTTTGGGGCACAAAAGTGTGCGAAATACTTGAATCCTACATCGTCATCTAGTGGAAAGATGCGAAGCTTCTTTTACAGTCTATGGCGCTAAAGTGTCACCAATAACGTCACCTGATTTCAGTACCCGCTCTAGTTTCCTTTCACTCAGTCCCTCGTTATCGTCATACTGAAGAGGAATGTTGCAAGGTGAGTAACGTTTTGCCTACATTCATTACATTTAACCAAACATTTACGGCACATACCAAATTTGACAGATGTGTCACAACTTGCCGATGTTGTTAGATAGCAAGAAGTATCATTCGGATTTTAGCTTGATTTTGTTATGTGTGCCAAACCAATAAGGAAGAGTTAATTTGTTTTACCTAAGACAAAAGAAATGTCCGGAGGAATGTAGTATTATATTGTAGCTCCCACTCGCAAAGGGTTATGGGTCACGTTTGTCTTTTAATTTAAAGTCGCATAGCGAACAACACATTCAAATCTCGTTATACCCGTGAAGACTTTGTCAAGTTTATGCTCAGGTAAGACGACCAAAAAACGAACCATGCGCCTCTCACAGCGGAGCCTCTAACGTGACGATGTTCGCCACAGACAGAGACGGGCAGTAAAATACTCTAATCCCAGTATTTAGCTGGGTTTCCATCAAACTTTTTGATGCACATTTTCACAATTAGAATAAGAGATCCTAAAATAACTCAACTTTGAAAATCCTAAAAATAACCCATCAAAATGACGCTATAGCTTCATCTCCGCCTTAACGTAGCCAAAGGTGGCCAGTATTGTACAGTGCACCCCCACATTATTCTTATTTGTTCCATTCCAATTATTTCTGCCACTATCAACTCAGATTCGTATTATGGGTCCGGGCCAAATCGGCAGACCATCTTTTAAGTATATCTTCCGGGGCTATTGATTGGTGGTAAACGGATTTGGGCCGAATCTGTAAACTGGCAGAAATACTGCACTGCTTGCGTGTGGAATGCAGAGCTTGGAAGTGTCCATTTTTTATTTAAATAACACAGCGGATTTTCTTTAGCCGAATTTTCATTAATGTGCTTAAAATAAGCGAATGAGGTGGATGGAGCTAAATGCAAGTGAATCATGTGACAGGAAATGCTGTTGAAACGTGCCGGTCTGGTTAAGTTCCAGGAACCGAAAAAATACAATTAAAAAAAAGTTCCAGAAACCGAGACGCGGTTGTTTCTGTATCTGTGTCGTGTGGGCTTCCTGTGTCTTTTCACTTCAGTACAAGCGTAAGGTAAAAGCACAGATTATTAATGATTCTTTTGCCCCATAGTCACTAAAGTAGGCTACACGAGTTTTCTGGACTAAGCACTCAGAATATCTCCGAAGATTTGAAGTGGTTTTTTTTTCTGAGACAACCAGAATAAGTAACAGTTTTGAATCATCTGGGACAATAAGGAAAGGTAGTTTGGAATAGCCTAATAAGAAAATGCACTGCAGTCTGGAATAACAGTAAAGGATATATTAATGACATTAGCACTAATATTATTAAGTGCAAATATTTACATATTAGATTAAATAATAATATTATTAAGTGCATGTAACGGAGGTAATCTTCCCCTCGCTGTCTTACTCTGCGTTGTGTCATTTTAAGAAGGACACAGCCACCAACCTGATATTCATATGTTTATTGCTGTTTCCTGATACATGCAAAGAAGAACATAAAATCAGTTGGACAGAAGTTAGCAAGTCGCTCAGCTCCTGTCAACAAAAATCAGGCAAGCCACTTAAAACAATATGCACAAAACAAGCTCCACCATATCGTCACATGTAGGCTAGCTAACTCGCTAGCGTGTGTCTGCAGGACGTATACCTACCTCTGTCTCATTCATCCAAGGAAAAAGACAGAGGAAAGGAAGAACCCAGAGATAGCTCCTTAATCACACACACTTCAAAACATTGTTTCCAAATAAACTTGGGAACCAATAATCTGCACCTTGACCGTGCTAGAGAATGAACCCATGAAGGGAGGGAAATTCAGGGAAGCATATTAAACCCTGTTACATGCACATATTAGATAAAGTACTAATACTAAATACATTTGGGATTGCTTTATGGAGTCCCTTTTCATCCCAAGGCAACCCCCATATCAGGAGGTGATAAGCATAACTGCTCTCAGAGGAAGAGGGAGTGAGAGGGGGGCTTCTCAAAGATGAGTTTCCCTGAGCAGTAGCCAGGGGGAGCTCCTGAGCCAATCTGGGGGGAAGAGAACGTGGTGAAGGGCTCGTTGAAGATGAGTTTCCCTGAGGAACAGCCAGGAAGAGCTGATGAGCAAGCTTGGGTTAAAGGAGCACTTGACTCAGAGGAGCTGAGCCATCCAGTGGACATGTCTTTGCCCTTTGCCCTCTGGAGGAGTCCAGGAGTCTGCTGCCTGCTCCCAGCTGAGGGAGGAACAGGCAGATGAACCAGAGAAGCCTGAGAGGTGATCCCACACACTCACATCTGCCTTTTGATGCATGTAGATACAGGTCTGAGTTGATCCCATACACTCACATCTGCCTTTTGATGCATGTAGATACAGGTCTGAGTTGATCCCACACACTCACATCTGCCTTTTGATGCATGTAGATACAGGTCTGAGTTGATCCCACACACTCACATCTGCCTTTTGATGCATGTAGATACAGGTCTGTGCTGTTCCAGTTTTCCACATAGATTTATACAGCATACATAGGAGTAAGACTATAGTCAGCCATCAGAGAGTTTGGATTGATGACCACCCCTCCATCATTTATTTTTATTTTTAGAATGGGTATGGATCCTAATGTCAAAACCCAAACTATTCTGTGATTAGTGTTCATAGCAGGGCAGACATTTGTCAAAACCCAAACCTAAAACCCTAATGTCAACACCCTATATGAGTTATAACACCACCTAGTTTGGACCCCAATAGTGACACCTTTTAAAAACATGCCTTATACATGTAAAGCAACACTATGCAACAATTTGCCACTCTCTGAGATATGTTTTGTACAGGCAACTAGTATTGCTGTCATCTAAAAAGGCATGTTGATGGTATATGGTCATGTGATGGTGTATGGCAGGGGTCTCAAACTCAAATTACCCGAGGGCCGAATTAGCCTCCAGTCTGGTCAGGGGGGGCCGGATGCATTTTTGGGTCACTTTGTCTCATTGATAGCCCATGACTTACACATACAGCAGTAATAGTGCAGTAATAAAGCAGAAAACAGAATAGGTTTCAGCAGAAATCAGAATGATTTTATTTTATAAAAGACATGTATTTACAATAAATATATTTAAAGTGAAAATGATTGAAAAAATCATGTCACACAACAACTAAAAAACATGCTTGCTGCCAGACACCTGATGGCGCTTCTTCTCAGACAGCTGAGGGAGGTGGCAGTTGAAACCCTCAGCATGGCTTGAAGATAGACATCACTCAGCCTGGACCTGTACTTTGATTTGTTAATGTTCATGGTAGAGAACAGTTTCTCACAAACATATGTGCTACCAAAAAGGCACATGGTCCGCTTGAACACCTCAGAAAGCTCTGGGAAGGTTGGGGGTAATTCTCTCAAAAATGTTCCAAGCTTGTCTGTTTTCCCATCTGCCTCTTTGAACTTGGCTTTGAGCTCAGAGCTGCACTGTAAGTCAATGAGTTCCATTTGTAGCACACTGGGGGCATTTTGCACATTGAAGGAGAAGGGATCTGCAAACATTTGGAATGTGGCACTGTGTGTTTTGAAGTCAATAGCAAAACGCTGTGCAAATTCCTGCTGTAGCTCCTCAATGGCATCAACATATTTCTCACCACTGAATGCTATTCCCTCCTCCACAACGCACCTGCATGCTGGAAAATGGTGGAGTTTCTTCTCAGACAGTTGGGCGTGGGTTTGACATTTTCAAAAGCTGCAGTAACAAGCTGTCCTGGGCCCTGCAGCTTTAGATTGAGTGCGTTCAGCTCCTGCGTTATGTCAACAAGGAAAGCTAGGTCCATCAGCCAGCTGGGATCACCAAGCTCAGGAAGATCCATCCTGCCCTGCTCCATGAAGGTCTTCACCTCTCTTCTAAGCTCAAAAAACCTTTTCAGGACATTCCCCCAGCTGAGCCAACGTACCTCTGTGAAGTACAGAACATCGCCATGTGGTGCGTCTATTTCCTCCAAAAAGGCACGGAACTGGCCCCTGGATCTTATGTAATTTATGCATTTGCCAATGACAGACATCACATTCTCAAACTTCATGCATTTGCTGCACAGTATCTGCTGATGGATAATGCAGTGCAAAGTAATTGCCCTGTCTGCACCTTCCTCCACCAATTTTTTCTGCACAAGCGCTACCAGTCAGTTTGTCTTCGCGATCATTGATGTTGCGCCGTCTGCCGTTATTCCTCTGAGCGACTTCCATGGCAGACCAGTATGCTCGATTGCATCACACAGTTGCTCAAATACGTCCTTTGCTGTGGTGCAGCCTCGCATTGTTTTTATACACAGTAATTCTTCTGTCAGTTCAAACATGCCGATAACGCCACAGACAAAAATCACAAACTGAGCATGATCATTTATGTCAGATCTCTCGTCCAGAGCCACAGAATACGCACTGAAACCTTCGCCTTTGACACACAGCTGATCATAAATATCATCTGATAGCTCAGTTATCCTGTCTGCCACTGTGTTGGCTGAAAGGCTGAGGTTGCTTAATTGATCCTTTTTTTCTGGAAACATTTTGCTTGCTACTTTTAGCATGCATTCTTTTAGAAATAGGCCTTCAATAAACGGCTTTCCCGCTTTGGCAATTGTGACGCCCACCTGTGCCCCTTCAGGCTTCGCCCTGCCAGTGCACGGGAAGGACGAACCTGAGCCTAAATGCTTTATTGTCTGCACCTGTATTTAGGGTGGGGGTTTCTAAGGGTTTCTCTCTCTCTCTCTCTCTCTCTCTCTCTCTCTCTCTCTCTGATTAGGCACTTCTGTTCGGTACTTGTAGGCACTTTATTGATATTCTCTCTCACACGGGCTCTTTGACTTCTTTCTCAATCTGTCCCCCTTTCTATTTCTTATTCATTTACCTAACAAATTGATACATTCATTCACCCATTCATGCACGACATTGAACATTACCTTTTTCATACCCCTATATTTGGTTGATTGTTGACATTGGTATAAATAAATTCGTATTATTGAATTTAAACTGTCTTGTGTCTTGTCCCTCATTATGTGACGGTAATCTAACGAGTCTGCCGTTACATAATTTGGGTTGCTCGTCCGCGTAACCTGTTAAAAAATCCGGATCATAGACTTTCGTGAGTTCAGGTGAGAACGTCTGTTTTGCATTGGCTATTCGTAATTTCGTGCAGTCTCTGGCTAAGGAAGAGTGCTCCAGCTGGGCCTTGCCTTTCCTTCGGAGTACTGGTTATTGTTTTCTCTTTATTGTTTTAGTTTGTTATTTTGAGACAATCCTGGTCCGAAGTTGTTGTTAAATAACTCTGTCAGGGGCACGCTTCGTGCAGCTTGTCTGTAGCGAGTTCAGCGTTATCCAGTCGCCTCAAGGCCAGCACGTCTCAGAAGAGCTAGCTAGGACAGTTAGCTTATTTGGTTAGATATTTAGGACGCCAGTTGACTGCCTTATTAGACACGCCTTTTTAGTGGGAATTAGCGCCGGCAATCAATGGACGATTTCACCTGGATGCATGGGAGTATTTTGGTTCGTGCTTGCGGATGTGGTGAGTTCTTTTCTTTTGTTAGTCTGTAAATTAGTTTACTGCTGTCTGGGTTTGCAGTGCAAGTTGGTTAACTTGTAGCTGAAAAACGCTTAGTTTGGAAGTTACTGTGCTTTGTTTGGAGGTGTCTCCGTTGGCTTGTTTGTTCTCAGTAACTTTGCCCTTTGAGAAGCAGTAAACTGAGCTAGTGAGTGCTTGTTTGAACTTTAATGTTCTTGATGTTTAGCTAAGCTAAATATTGGTAAACAGTTATCTGTTTGTAGATTTGTGTCTACTTGGTTCTGGTTATTAGTTACCAGTTCATTGGTGTGGTGCACTGCCTTGTGTATCACAGTCTGTTTGCCATTGTGTGTAGCTTACATGTGTGAAAGAGAACTAGTGGCCTAGTCTGTAATTTTCTTTGTGCCTCAAATTTTGATTTTGTTTTTGTGTCCGCTTGGTAGCCCGTTGCTGTGCATGGTAGCATAGCTTGTGTTTCTTTAAATTCCTATTGTGGCAGAATAGGTAGCACATAGCTATACTTCTGAGTGAACTGGGTTTAGGGCTGTACTGGTTTGTGAGTTTGACTGAGTTAAAATGGCAACCCCTGAAGAATTTATTGCCCAGCCGTCTGAGGAAGGATTGTCTAATTTAACTAAGGTGCAACTCTGTGCAGTGGCTGACCATTATGAACTGGCCTTAACTACTTTAGAGAAAAGCTTGAAGGAAACATTGTTTAAGTCTATAAAAAGCCAGCTTATACTTAAAGGAGTTTTGGGATCAGATGCTTCTACTTCAGATCAGTTACAATTTGAGAAACTGAAGGCTGAGAGGGAGGCAAGGTTTCTTAGAGAAAAAGAGATTGAATCAGAAAGGGCTTTAGAGGTTCGCAAACTCGAGCATGAGCTCCAGCTAAAGCGTATGGAGATGGAGGAGCGTGAGCATGAGCGAGAACATGCTTTGACATTAAAGAAGCTTGATCTTGAACTTAAACAACTGCCATCTCAGCCCCCCTCTCCTGCCCATCAACAACCTGGTTTTGATGTCACTAAGAATATTCGCCTTGTACCACCCTTCATAGAGAAAGACGTGGAGAAATATTTCTCTCACTTTGAGAGAGTGGCGACCACTCTTAAATGGCCCGAGAATGTGTGGCCTCTGTTACTTCTGTGTGTTTTTACAGGGAAGGCACAGGAAGTGTTTTCTGCTCTAGGTTTGGAACAAGCTATGAACTATGAGGATTTGAAAACGGCCATCCTTCAAGCTTATGAGCTTGTCCCTGAGGCTTATCGCCAAAAGTTTAGGAAGACCAGGAAGTTAGAACAGCAAACTTATGTAGAATTGGCACGTGAGAAAGAACGTCTGTTTGATAGGTGGTGCAGTTCACAGAAAGCAGATTCCAGGGAAGACCTACGACAACTTGTCCTCATAGAGGATTTCATGAACTGTCTCCCTGAGGCTGTGGCGGTCCATCTGTGTGAACAGGAAGTGCAAAAGTTGCATGAGGCTGCTGTTCTTGCTGATAAGTTTGTGCTTACGCATAAGCGTGTACCTGGTAGCGGCTGGGTAAGCCATCAGAGCAGAACACGACCACTTCTTAACAGTCAGCAACAGTATGGAGGTGGAAATGATGCTCCGCGCTCATCTCCCCCTGCTAATGCTAGCCGTCCTCCTTATAACAACACAGAAGTCATTTGCAACTATTGCAAGAAGATAGGCCATATGAAGTATGACTGTGTAGAACTTCGTAAAAGGAAAGAGAAAGATAAAGGGAAGTCCAAGAGTTTTGGCCTAGTGACTTCCTGTGGAAGCACCCTGTTTTCTTTAAATGATACCTTGAGTGTTGGAGATGTGGTTGCTTCTAAGCAAGATACATGTGAAGTTGATGCAGATTACACTCCCTTTGTCACCAAAGGCTCTGTGTCTTTGCCTGATGGGCATTGTAGTGTGCCAGTACGCATACTAAGAGATACTGGGGCAGCTCAGTCTTTTATGCTGTCTTGTCTTATACTAACTTGGATGACTCCACTGGAGGTGGTGATGACGCAGATGGTGAGAGTAAGTCTGTGAAAGTAGCGCCTCCTTTGGGAGTGATTAATGGTGATTCAGAAGTCACAATTTTGAGTTCAAATGAGCTTGAGCGCTGTTCTTTGCCTGACTTGTTTAAGGTTTCACGTGAAGAATTGATTAAAGAGCAATTGGTTGACTCTTCTCTTAAACCTTTATTTGTTTTAGCATCTCAAGAGAAAGCTGAGGATGAGTCCTCCTACTTTGTACAAGATGGCTTGTTGTGTAGAAGGTATGTGTTCCAGAAAGAGAATTTTACCAATTCTTTTGTACAAGTAGTAGTTCCTTGTAAGTTCAGGAAAGCGGTGCTAGACCTAGCTCACAACGAAGTAGCGGGACACACTGGGGTGCGGAAGACCTATGACAGGATTGTGCGTCGGTTTTGTTGGCCTAGGTTAAGGAGAGATGTTTCCTCCTATCTGAAAACATGTCATGTGTGCCAGTTAACCGGCAAACCTAACCAACAGATTCCTGTTGCGCCATTGCAGCCCATTCCTGCAGTGTCCAATCCTTTTGAATACCTCATAGTGGATTGTGTGGGTCCATTGCCTCGCTCTAAGGCTGGACATTTGTATCTACTAACGGTGATGTGTCAATCTACGCGCTATCCTATAGCATATCCACTTAGGTCAATTACGACTAAGTCGGTGTTGAAGGCTCTTACCAATTTCATGTCAACTTTTGGTATTCCAAAAGTTCTGCAAAGTGACCGAGGGTCTAATTTCATGTCAAAACAGTTTGCTAGGGCATTACGTCAGCTTAAAGCCAAACATAACATCTCAAGTGCTTACCATCCCCAAAGTCAGGGTGCCCTCGAACGTTTCCATCAGACGCTCAAGTCTCTGTTACGGTCCTACTGTGTAGAACTTGGGTCTGATTGGGAGGAGGGTCTCCCTTGGCTTCTCTTAGCAATTAGGGAGGTTGTTCAGGAGAGCACAGGCTTTAGCACTAATGAACTGGTATTTGGACATGCTGTGAGAGGGCCAACCGCTGTCTTAGCTGATGAGTGGTGTACTGCTGAGACACCTGTTAATGTGTTGGATTATGTTAGCGGATTTCACTATCGTTTGTACGAAGCTAGAGCTGCTGCTAGACGTAAGCTGGGTAAAGCTCAGTCTAAGATGCAACGTCTTTACAACCGCAGGGCGAAGCAACGTAGTTTTCAACTTGGGGATAAAGTTTTAGCTTTGTTGCCTATTCTGAATAGTCCCTTCCAGGCTAAATTCGGTGGCCCGTACGAAATTGTGAAATGTTTCAATGATCACAATTATGTCATTAGTACGCCAGATCGGTGGAAAAAGGTGCAGGTCTGTCATATTAATCTTTTGAAACCTTATTTTTCTCCTTTACCAGCTGCACCTGTTGGATTAATTGCCACCACGCCTCTAGGGGGCTCTAGTGATCCAGACTATGTGGTCTCTTCGGTGGGTAACGGTTCTGAAAGTCTTGATTTTGTCAGTGAGGAGTCCAGTGAGGGCGTGAGGTCCATCACAGGCGATCGTGGAAGGTCGTCTGCGAAATTCTGAGTTCCTAGCAGAGTTACCTTTACATCTTTCCCATTTGAATGATATGGAGAAAACAGATATCATTGGTTTGATTGAGTTTTTTCCTGCTCTGTTTCCTGATGTTCCTACACGTACATCTGTGATTGAACATGATATTGACGTTGGTGGAGCTTTACCAATTAAACAACACGCCTATCGTGTCAATCCTAGGAAGAAGGAATTGTTGCAGAAAGAAGTAGACTATCTGTTAGCCCATAATCTTGCTGAACCGAGTTTTAGTGCATGGAGCTCCCCCTGTTTGTTAGTGAACAAACCAGATGGAACCTTTCGTTTTTGCACTGACTATCGTCGACTGAATTCAGTTACAAAGCCAGACTGTTATCCATTACCCCGATGTGATGACTGCATAGGCCGTGTTGGCTCAGCCAGATTTGTGAACCTCCTCAGTCCTAAGGTTCAATTTCAATGGTCTCCTAGATGTCAAGAAGCATTTGACAATGTTAAGTTGTTGCTTGCTTCTTCCCCTGTGCTATCTGCTCCCGACTTTGTCCGTCCTTTCAGTGTTGCTGTTGATGCCAGTGAGAGTGGTGCTGTAGCAGTTCTGTTACAGGTAGGATTAGATGGAGTAGAGCACCCAGTAGCATACTTTTCAAGGAAGTTTAATCGCCATCAGCAAGTTTACTCCACAGTGGAGAGAGAAGCGCTAGCTTTAATCCTTGCAGTACAGCATTTTGAGGTCTACTTGGGCTCCTCTCCGAGTCCAATAGACCTTTTCACTGACCACAACCCATTGGTCTTTATTGATCGTATGCGAAACCAGAATCAACGCATTATGCGTTGGAGCTTAATTCTTCAGCAATACCCTTTGAAGATTCAACATATCAGAGGCAAGGACAACATTGTGGCAGATGCGTTGTCCAGAGTCTAAGAATAGTTTAGTCTATCTTCACTGTGGTTAGTTATCATACACTGTAGAATAGATACTTTATGTGTACTGTCTGTGTCGCATTTCCCTAGTCCTAGGGGGCCCCAGGATTTAGGTTGATGTGGCACAGGAGGTCTTTCTTTTTGTTTTTGTTTGTTTGTTTGAGGTTTACCTACAGCAAACCTCTTAGTGAGGGAGGTGTGACGCCCACCTGTGCCCCTTCAGGCTTCGCCCTGCCAGTGCACGGGAAGGACGAACCTGAGCCTAAATGCTTTATTGTCTGCACCTGTATTTAGGGTGGGGCTATAAAATGGTTTCTCTCTCTCTCTCTCTCTCTGATTAGGCACTTCTGTTCGGTACTTGTAGGCACTTTATTGATATTCTCTCTCACACGGGCTCTTTGACTTCTTTCTCAATCTGTCCCCCTTTCTATTTCTTTAGCTCTCACTTTCTTATTCATTTACCTAACAAATTGATACATTCATTCACCCATTCATGCACGACATTGAACATTACCTTTTTCATACCCCTATATTTGGTTGATTGTTGACATTGGTATAAATAAATTCGTATTATTGAATTTAAACTGTCTTGTGTCTTGTCCCTCATTATGTGACGGTAATCTAACGAGTCTGCCGTTACACAATCATCTCACTTACCAAAAAAATAGCTTCCACTGCTGCATCGGCTTCCTTGGTTGTCTTCTGGGAAAGGTTTAGTTGCACAGACAGCCCTTTCTTTAGCTGTGCAGCTCGTTTGCTCCTCTCCTCTCCCCTCCCTGGTATTTACTGTACTCTTCTGTATGCTTGTTTGAATAATGCCGCTTCAAGTATTCCTTCAACACGGCAATTTTGGATGGATGGATGGATGGATGGATGGATGGATGGATACTTTATTAATCCCGAGGGAAATTTAGGTCATCCAGTAGCTTATACACTTAACTTAACTCACAAACATACATACACAAATCACAGTAGAAAGACAATACACATAGGGAGAACATGTTCACAGGGAGTGGGGTGTATACAGATATTATACAGATATTATACAGATATTACAGTGTGCATTGATTGTGTCAGTGTTGATGTCCACGAGGAAAGTATTGCAAAGAGTGCAGAGAGAGATAGTGTTCATGTGCTTGTGTGGATAGTGCAAAGTGTACTTGTGCTTGTGTGTGTGAGGATAGTGATATAAATAGTACAGTCTGTGCAATGGGCTAGTATAGCCTGTAAAAAGATGGACAGTGGGATGGAATATAATGAGATGAGATGAGAAGAGGAGCGGAGACTGAGGTAGACTCATGCAGAGAAGTCCATCTCCCTCCCCCTCCCCTTCTGCGTGGCGTTGTAAAGCTGTATTGCCCTGGGGACAAAGGACTTCCTCAGCCTGTCCGATGAGCATGACAGTGACAGGAGTCTGCCACTGAATATGCTCCTCTGTCTGTTAAAAGTACTATGTAGTGGGTGGTGGTCATTGTCCAAGATGGTCAGCAGCCTACTCAGTGTCCTTTTCTCCGCCACTGATGTTAGGCAGTCCAGTTCCGTGCCAACAACAGCTCCTGCCCTTCTCGACTGTCTAGTCGCCCTGCATCCCTCTTCTTCATGCTGCCTCCCCAGCACACCACAGCATAAAAAAGGACGCTGGCAACAACAGACTGGTAAAACATGCGCAGGAGTTTGTTGCAGACATTGAAGGACCTCAGCCTCCTCAGGAAGTAGAGAAGGCTCTGACCCTTCTTATAGATGGCATCTATGTTGGCTGACCAGTCCAGTTTACTGTCCAGATGAACTCCTAAGTACTTGTAGGTGTTGACCACCTCCACACTGACACCCCCGATGGAGACTGGTAGCAGAGGAGGCTGAGACCTCCTAAAATCCACCACCATCTCCGCCGGTGCTGCACAACACAGTCTCAGATACGCAGTCTTTCAGCCTGACAAACTGTGGTCTCTCCGTCAGGTAGTCGGTGATCCAGGATACCAGGTGGGCGTTCACACCCATCTGCACGAGCTTGTCACTCAGTCGGAGTGCAGATGAGACAGGTGGCATTTCCCCTGAACTCAACAAAAAAATTATCGAGCTCCCACTTCTACTGAAATTGTCTGCGCTCCTCATCCACTTTTCTTCTGCCTTTCAACAACAATAACATTTTGACTTCTCAACAAAAGACAGCGGTATCTTGTCAGCTGATGCTCAGAGAATAGTTTACCGGACTGTACTGTACTATGTGTTGGCATTTATACAATTCAGTCAGGTAGAATACAGGAGCGGGGGGTGAGACCACACCCCACACAGGTAATGGCAGGAAGGGGAGACAGTGGGGTGTCAATGTGTGACATTGTGTGACAAGTAAGCGATTAGGCACATTATCACCTGTTAATTGACAACACGCGCAGCAGTGTTTGTTTCATCGTGAAGGGATTTATTTTCCGATAATGACCAATTGTGACCATATTCTGTTACGTTAATTAACTGGACTACTTGCGGAATGATATGACAGGTGTTAATTAGAGGCGCACAAGCTGTTGCCGCGGAAAACATTACCGATGGCCCATTCAAAACGATGGAACTTTTTGCAAAATTCTGAGGAGACGGCGGGCCGGATGCAATCGCTAGGTGGGCCGGAATTGGATGTGTATGGTAATGTGATAATAAGAGTAATAATAAAAAAACTTTGTTTGTATAGCACCTTTCATACAAAACAATGCAGCTCAAAGTGCTTAACAGCAGATACATGATGTGCATAAAGAAATGACATGCACAGTGATCCACATAAAAATAGACATTGAATAAACATAAAACATAAAAACTGGGATAGAGTGCATAACATAAAATAAAATGAACATAAAAACAGTTAGGGTGAAAATATTCTAAAGTTAGAGCACCCTAACCCTAAAGAACAGTGTAAGTCAACCCTCACCTCACTGCACAGAGGAGCACATTCATTAGACTAGTTTCATTATTTTATTTTCTGTTAGAATTGTTTCAGATTTTGGTGGGGAGAGCATTTTTAGTGATCTTGTTTCTAAAGAACACCCTACCATCCCCTCAAAAAATCATCCAAATCTAGAGTCTCAAAAATCCTCTCATGTCTTGTGGTCATAGGATGCAAAAAGAAAGACCACCATCTCCTGCGTCCAGTGTGATGTCCATGAGGAGTGACAGGTCAAAGAGCATGCCAAAGGATTTCAAAGAACAGGAGAAGGTCACAGAGTAAGTCAACCCTCACCTCACTGCACAAGGAGCAGATTCACTAGAATTGGATTTTTAGAATTAGAATTAGAGTAAGAATTGTTTTAGATTTTGTATTTGGTCTTTTATTATTTTATTATACAGATTATTTGCTGTTTGGATCCTCTTTGTAATGTTATGAATGTTATGACGTGCCTAGTTCTCACAGGAATGTCATGAAGAGACCAGACACCCCTTTGTCCAATGTGTCTGTGAGGAGTGATGCATCCATAGGCGGCAGACCTAACTTCAAAGGGGAAGGATCCAGGTACACATATTAATACCCAGTGATGGGACTTTTGCATCACCAAGTCATTTGACTCATTAGATTTTACAGTAACAAAGTGTATGTCATAGCACTTTGATTTTGTGATCACTTTGAAACGTGAACAAACTCTCCGGACCACCAAGGAGCATGATTTTCACCATACAGATTATTTGCTGTTTGGATCCTTTTTGTAATGTTATGAATGTTATGACGTGCCTAGTTCTCACAGGAATGTCATGAAGAGACCAGACACCCCTTTGTCCAATGTGTCTGTGAGGAGTGATGCATCCATAGGCAGCAGACCTAACTTCAAAGGGGAAGGATCCAGGTACACATATTAATACCCAGTGATGGGACTTTTGCATCACCAAGTCATTTGACTCATTACATTTACAGTAACAAAGTGTATGTCATAGCATTTTCAAACGTGAACAAACTCTCCGGACCACCAAGGAGCATGATTTTCACCATGTTATATACATTTAGGTCCCTAACAACGTTATGTGTAATTTGACATTAAAAAAATTCTACTGGTTTAGGTTAAGTGGCAGTGCACCATTAATCAGTGCAGCTCTACTGTGCAACCTGAGGTAATATTGACCAAAATATTCGTGATAATGATTTTTGCCATAATTGAGCAGCCCTACTGTGCAACCTGAGGTACATCTGAGTCCTTTTACTGCCACCCAACCACAATGGCACAGCAGGCTTTGGAAATTATATGAAACTGTATTTCAGAGCCTACAAAGGCACAGTGAGGAAAATGGCTCAAAACTAGCAGCTCGTTATGTCATGGCCTTTATAATATTTGCTCTTTGACCTTTTGATTATGGCTGCATGACTGCTGCTACCAAACAAATTCATACAAACATTCATACATTCATTCATTCATTCATTCATTCAACAAATCCATTCATGTGTCCTTTTAGAGTGTCAGCTGGACGGGTGCTGTGTGATGTCTGCCCAAATCCAGCTGTGAAAACATGTCTGACCTGTGGGGATTCCTACTGCATGACCTGCATCAGGCCTCACTACTCTGATCCAGATCTGGAGAGACACCAGCTACAGGACCTTCAGAGCCTCTGTGAACAGCACCAGAAACAGCTGGAGTTCTACTGCAGGACCGACCAATCAGCAATCTGCTCACGCTGTTTACTTAAAGATCACAAGGAACATGACGTCGTGGAGCAGGTGGGCACATATTAAGATCAGGTGTGGTTTCTTTGTTATTATACCACGGCTTTGGTGATTTTCCTATTGTGACACGAGCTTTAGAATGTCAATTAACTTGGATATTTGCACACCTATGAAACGGTTCGTTTTTTACTGTATTACGCTTGCACATAAATTTGCCAAATTCGTTTTGAAGTTTAAATGAACTGGTACTGTGTGACAGAGTTACAGATTAGGGGACCAATGGAAGTACAGAGAGTACAACTTGTTACAAATAACTTAATCAGGAGATCTGTATTAACTTGGCGGTCAGGCAAAGGACTGTTGGACATTGCAACAAACATACCACTTCTCATATCACGTCTCTTTTTCTATATAACAACCATTTTCAATACAAGTAAATCATAACAAAATTACCCAGTGCACAAATAATCCCAATAACAATGCACATATAACTTACACATTTTAGCTATGGAGCAACATACCTGAATGACAGACAAATAAAAAAAATCAGAAAAGGGTCAATGCACCCCAGACCTGCACAGGTAAAATAAAATAATATAAAAATAAATAAAAATAATGTTTCAATATGGCAGCACTGTAAGCTAGCTAGCCAGCGGGAGGTGGGGAATGGAATGCAGAATGTGTGCATAGAAAGAGTAAGCTAATTAGCGTTCCGAAACAGATAATATTAACATCTACAATCTTCCTATTGGTACATATCAGCACATTAGGCTACACATCAGCACTCTATATAAAGATATTCATGATAAAAGTTGAAATAATCAGGACATTCAAATCGGTGTCAAACTAAACGATACATTTGATGCATGAGAAGTTCTTAGCGAACTTTACAGCTAATCAGTGTGTCTATAGAACCTCGTGGTCGGGTGAAAATAAATAAACGTTCTGCCCATTGATAAGACTGTACCAAAATCATCACAACACATAGTAACATACAAAATACATGTAATACGTTGAAGTTTTCAACATATATTACATTTTCTAATATGAAAGGGGTCTTCAACCTTTTTCAGCCCAAGGACCCCTTGGCTGAGAGTGACACTGAGCAGGGACCCCCATCCCACCACCCCAAATGTAGGCCTGACATTCATATAATTTATTTGGAACTAAGTGTCAGACACACACACACACACACACACACTCCCCTACACAAGTTGGAAGAGAATTACCGTAATTTCCGGACTATTGAGCGCACCTGAATATAAGCCTCACGCACTAAATTTTTTAAAAATAATTATTTTTAACATAAATAAGCCGCACATGTCTATAAGCCGCAGGTGCCTACCGCAACATTGAAACAAATTAACTTTACACAGGCTAAAATGAATATCAAAACTAATACAATAGTTAGTTTTGCCAGTTAGATAAGTGCACTGTTGCTTTAAGAGCGCACAGTCGCAAGAGTCAATCAGAAGCTAGAACGTTAGATTGAAGACAGACGCTAGTTTGAAACCAGTGAGCTAAAGAACTTGAAGACTGGATTTGTATTGTTGTAAACTTTTATTTTATTTTCTAAAGTGTTTTGAGTTGTGTTCTGTCTACGCTGGTAGACTGTGGTTATTTTGACATTAGTTAAGTTATTGAGAGATACTGAGAAATCGCGTGGAGCTAAGCATCCATGCGGCTGCATCCATGCTAGCATCCTAGCTCCACAAAGCCACCGTAAACACAAAGCCACCGTATACAGTCACAGGTATCATAATCCATAAATTAGCCGCATCGTTGTTTAAGCCGCGAGGTTCAAAGCGTGGGAAAAAAGTAGCGGCTTATAGTCCGGAAAATACGGTACACGTCATCTGTAACACACAACTCGTTTCAATTCATTCTGTTTATTATTGACATTTTTTCTTCCTTACAGTTAGCCATCACTCTGTATTCAATTAGGACAAAGAATTGAGTAGCTTGAGAAGCTTAAGTGTGTGTGTGTGTGGTCTACATGGTGTGTGGTGTACGTGTGTGTGTGTGTGTGTGTGTGTGTGTGTGTGTGTGTGTGTGTGTGTTAGGTATGGATGAAATAGCTCATACCTAGTGAGAGGCCTGACCCTGGTGAGTGGCACAGAGCTTGTCTATTCTGGGGCAGATGGAGGTTGTGAGGCAGAGTGCCATATCAGCCTCAGGCTGCAGTCTTGACCTGTATTTGATCTTCAGGTAGGCAAGAGAGGAAAATCCACTTTCACAAACATATGTTGTAGCAAAAGGTAAAAGGTTTGCTGTTGTAGGTGAAATTGGTACCAGCCTCACACGGGAGTACCAGACTATGTAGGTAACTTACCCTGTGAGCAGGAGCCGGGTGAATGTGGGTGCAATTGTGTGTAAATTGTGATACCGTCTTTGCGAGGGCCACCAAGACACACTGGTGCTGTCCTTGCAACAGCAACAATATGTTGGTAATCTCACCCGATTGGACAGGCATCAACCATTCAACACAAAGGCAGATCAATTAAGTTGAACACCTAGGGGGCGCCACACAAAGTGTAGTGTCCTCCACGTGGTCAAAATAATGATAATCCACAAATCAGTCTCGTTAAATATATCAGTCTCATAAAATATATTATACTATCAATTTGGAACTCCGATTAATAATTAAATTAATAACTACAACCAAAGTTACCTTACTAATAGTATGGTTGAAGGTCATTAGAATTCTGAATAGAAGAGGTTGGCAACGTCCATTCTTGTGCAACATTAAATAAACCAGCGTATATAAATCAAAGTATTTATTTACACAATGATAAGAAAATAACACACAATATGTAATCTAGCTAAATGTAACTAACCAATGAATTGAAGGAATAGGTGTATGTGTAATCGAGAGGGAGTGTGTGTGTGTGTGAGCTTGTGAGCTCGGGGTTGCGCTGTTAGGAGCGCGCCAGAAAGAATGTGCGTGTGTGTTCCTTTGTCTGATCACCGTAGTTCCGCGTGCATGTGTGTGCACGCACGCGAACATACATGTGATGTGAACAAGGACGAGCCTATATGCAGCGCGAAGTTCGAGTATTCTCTTCGCGTGTGAGGCTATGTGAAGACCAATGTATGTGTAATCGTGCGCGATTAAGATGCCATGTTAGGAAAGAGGGAAATGGTTAGTGATGCATGCAAGACCCGATGTGTCTGCGAAGCAATCCTAACGATAACCCTTAGATGGTGTGGCGAAGCCAACTACCAGCTAACAATGAATATATATATAAACAGTTACGTTCAGTAAACAAAACATATGAAACACATGAACAATGGCATGTAAACAGTCTTATGCTTAGCCAGGTTGTGAATAGCTAGGATAGCTAAATGCCCAGTTAATGTCAGAGTTACCAGTCCTTTGGGAAAAGCTGGTCCGACGTGGATGAGGCAGAAAAGAGATGATGCCGTCCGTAAATGGAGAAAGTTGTCCTTGCTGTGATGTCTCTGTTTTACTGCAGTTTAGGTCGGAGGATTTGATCGCTCAGAACGTTGCAGTTTGCCTTCTGTAGAGTTAGCTAGCAGGTCTAATGTTAGCTGCTTTCGCTAAATTTTACTTCGTCTCACTGAGCAGTTCGTTGACTGAGAGATCTTAGGCGTGTGTCGGCCGTAAGAAGTGAGAACAACGAGAGTTGGTTGTTCACCGGTTGACGGTGTGCTCACGCGGTGTTGGAGGTCCAAGAGGCTTGCTCCTCGCGGACGATGCCCGGAGGGAGAGAGAGGGGTCCTAGCCAGGTGGGCGCCGACAGAGAGAGAGTCACATCTGGGGAGATGCGGCTATTATCCACGCTCAGGTGGGCGTGGTTAAGAAAAGCATCAGGTTACATTTTTATGACAGGTAAAACCTGACGTAGTTTCCGGGGGAACCCATAGACAAGTTACTGATTAAAGTCAACCACAATGGACGAATTCCAGTGTACCTACACTGTCAATTGTGGGAAGTCTTTCTGGCAAGAAATCCAGAATTGGATGAGTGGTCTTGTGTCGTATGTATTCCTGTATGTGCTGTCAGTGGATAGTTCAATGAGCTGATCTTCCTCTGTCACCCTTAAGTTTGAGCCATCTGCTACACTATCTTTGAATGGGAACTATATCCATGTCTTGTCTTTGCGCCACAACTCACGCATCAGAGAAGTGCCTCCAAATGTGCAACACTTGTGTGTGTTAGGTGAGGACACAGCACTGCAGATTCACTTAACTCTTCCACAGTTGGAAACATGGAAAAAGTCTCTGACTC
Source organism: Clupea harengus (assembly GCF_900700415.2). NCBI lineage: Eukaryota > Metazoa > Chordata > Actinopteri > Clupeiformes > Clupeidae > Clupea > Clupea harengus. The sequence goes on along the minus strand of NW_024879615.1, from coordinate 30,298 downwards.
GATCCCTCCATCTTCTGATACTCCTCAGAAAGCCCTTTTGGCCAGGGTATATCATGTTCATGGAAAAAAATGTCAATCACTTTGAAAATCTCTGAACTTGTTGTACGTCCAGGCAGCTGCTTACAGAATAGAAATTCCTCCTGCATCTCATTTTGGTCAACAAAAACTAAAGAATGAGCATCGTTTGACACATTGGTGGATTCATCTAATTGTAGTGCAAAAGAATCTGCCTTCAGGAGTTTCTCGACTAGTTGTGCCCTAACATCAGCTGCCATTTCATCAATACGGCAGGCAATGGGATGCTTTTCAGTTTTTACGTACTCATCGTTCCCAAACATTGTTTTGCACATATCACTACCTGCTGGCAATATTAAACTTTCCGCAACGTGTATGGCTTTTTGGTCTGAGCGACTGTTAGGTGAAAATTCACCCTAGTTACCTCAGGACTCCGGAGCTGCATATAAGTATATTTATTAGACAAACAACAATTGCAATCAGGCTTTTCTCACAGCACAAGGCTGAAAGTGAAGCAATGATAAACACATCGCACAAGGTTTATATAGACAGAAGTTTAGCGTTCAGCAGGGATAACCACGTGGTGGATTTCTGACGTCCGAGGCTCCCTTTATTGCAAGGATGGCAGTTTTGCACAAGGTCGGAAGAAGCTTATCATCTCTGGTCTAAACATGCTCTTGTACATATGCAGACTAAGTGGCACCTAATAATCTAAGTTACACACACACAGAAACACAGAAAAGCCATGTTCCTGCTTACATAAGCACATGATTCATACAAAGTATATATTAATACAAGGCACTTGATTATTAAATGTTTTTTTCTTTCAAGTGAGCATGGGTTGTCTCTAAGTGTCGTTGCAGCTTTGAGGGCTTAATACTTTCGTTTAAGGCCCCGTCACACCATGACGTTCTGGTCAACGTTCTATGATGTTAGAGGAAACGTTGGTAATCGTCCATGGTCGCTGGAATTGCGCCAGAAGAGCTTTGTGTGAAAGCTGGTGAACGCTGTAATCGTCGGTAATCGTCGGTGATCGGAGGAGAACGCTGGTCCAAAAAAAAAGTTTTGAACATGCACAAAAGTTCTCATGGAGATCAGCGTTCTTCAACGTTTCATTTTAACGCTGGATAACTTTCGTGGAACGTTTTATTAACTTTGCACACGTTTGGCTATCATAGTCAGTCGTTGGGTAGGGTAGACTGAGTACAGTTGATGCACCCGAAATAACTTATGTGCGCAGCAATCCTGAGACGTGATTTTTAGTTTGGACATGCCTACTAACGTCCTCTTTGATCCAGGGAAATTTGAGCACCTAACCCATCTCTCGTAGGAAGATATCGGCGAAAGTTTTTTCACCAAGGGAAGATCTTGATTTTATCATGTCCCTTCTACAATTAATATGTTATTAACCATACGTGATCAACAAACGCAACTTACATCATTGCAAACGTTATTCTGTGCACTATACATCTACATATTCAATGCTATCATGTCATGCAAGGTCATTGCATAATCTAGCGAAAAGCGGAGTGGAGGGTATATGCTTGCTTGAGCCAGCATGAAGTAGATGTAGTCTACTGAACTTGAACATAGCTGAGCACTGTTATAGCTGGTGCTGTTCCATGGCAGATGGATATGATATGAAGACTCTTGTGACATGGACAATGTGTGTGGATGTGTTGATGTTTTCTAATAATAAACATTGAGAAACACAAATTCAGTGTCAAATTTAAATCATTTATTTTAATAACATAAAACCCCAGGAATAACGCCCGTTATTTCGTAAATCACAGTAATAATAACAGTAAATCTTCGTCCGAAGACATTGCTAGTGAAAGAGGCTTTGTATTCTTCTTACTTTCAGTAGCATTTATCATCTTCTTACTTGCAGCAGCGCTAGTAGCAGAAGCCCCCCTCACACCTTTTCGTGGTCTTGGCGGCATGATGTTCACTGTTCAGATCAACTGAATCCACTATGATTTTCCAGCGTTTTATACTCGTTTGACCATAAAACCCACACGCCAGCAAAACGCTTTTCTGTCATTATTCACACGTAAATTACACTCTTAACACGCTCTTCTAAGGTTGACTTATCGTTTGTCGCGCTGGAGTGACACGTCAGCACACGTTTGTCGCAGACCAGTGACACGTCACTTGGTCGGTGTTACACACTCCTCATGCGTCAGTCCCACGCTAGTCATGTGTCAGTCCTACGCAATTATTTTGTTAGTAACACGCCAGATGTGTCCACATCGCCCTAGAACGCTCGAAATTGAACGATTAGAAAGTTCAGAGAACGTTGACCAAAACGTCATGGTGTGACGGGGCCTTTACGGAAGAGCAAACCACGCACACTGGTAATTCATCGCCATCTGTCTCTTTGTAGGTGAAGCCAAACTTCAGATAATTCTCTGAATATTTACGTGTCTTCTCCCGTTTGCGCTTACGGCTATTCATGGAAGGGGTGTTGGCATCCTCTGAAGCTAGATCATCTGAACTGCTGTCTGACGTGGAGCTTTTCTTCTGAGAAATTACAAAACGATCCATTATTTCAAATTTCATGGTTATCGCAGGTAACGTGTTTTGGCACCAGATAGCTAAATGTAGCTAAAATTGGCACCTGTTGCCATGGTGATCAAATGATCATGTGAATTCATGGGTAGCCTATGTATTATTTTATAAACGAATATAAAGCAATTTTTACGTTATGTTTATGTAGCCTATTGGACGATTTTACATTTTTGGAAGAGGGAAAAAATGCTTCTGATGAAATAATTTGGCAGACCCCTTAGGACGCGGACCCCCGGTTGAAGATCAATGCACTAGATACGTTTTTCCCAAACTGGGGTATGAGTAACCCCGGGGGTACGCAAAGGGACGTAGGGGGTACGCGAGGGAAAAATTGTGATTTGCATATTCAAAGTAAAACAGCCCATTACATTTTCAAACTGACCTATAAGTAGACATGATCTTAAATAGTCTGATTAGCCCAGTCGCAATGCCAAAAATACACTCATGTATACATTGTAGTGTTCAGCAAAATAATTACACTGCCAAAAATAGCCACAGGTAAGTTAGTCAAAACATAGGCACAGCGGTTAGCTCCCTCGTCAGAATTCCACTCGCTGATGCCCTGTGGCGGGAGCTCATTCCGGTTGCTGCACGGAAATGGATAGATGGTTAAAAAGAGTTTATCCCCAGAGGGACACCAACCGCTACTACTAGTAGAAGGCCTACAATCGAAGATGCACCTGCCGGCGACAGCAACCCAGGTTGCTCTTCCAAGTCTACCTCAGATCAGGAAGTTAGCAGCAGTACAGTTGTTGGTAGCCAAGACACTAGCTTTTTTGTGTGCAAATCAACTCGGTGTGACAGACATTGCCAAACGCGCCATACAACGCACCTCAGTGAAAAGACTTTGATGCCCTTTGCCACAATGTACTTATGTGAGAGTGGGTTTTCAGCTCTGACGAGCATGAAAACAAAATACAGGCACAGACTATGGAAAACAATTTAAGACTTTCTCAAATTCAGCCAGACATTGCAGAGTTTTGTGCATCCTCTCAAGCACACCCTTGTCCTGTGGTGAGTGTGTGTGTCTGTGTTTGCGGGGGGGCTTACAAACATGAAAAAAAAATATATATATATGAGTGCGGGGTTACGTAGCTGGAGATTGAATGTCTGAAGGGGTACGGAACTGTAAAAAGTTTGGGAAACACTACACTAGATGAAAATAACCTGCAGACCTGCAGTACACCACATCTCCAAATGTGGCTCTAAAACACCAACACTGACTAAACCTGCTCAATTATACTTTTTGTATGTCATTCTTATTGTCATACATCTGTTACGCCAAAAGACGAAAAACACATTTTTAAAAGAATAAAGTACGTATGTTGACAGGTTTCTAGTCAATATGTGAAAATCCTGACAACCCGCAGTGTCTGCCTACTTCCTAAATTGTCCTTACGTGTGAATAATCCAGTCTATTTTAGTCCTTTAGCAATCAAAAAATCCTAAGTAGAAAACATAGTCCAAAAAGAAAGCATAACATAACATAATATTTTCCTCCTCAAAACAAAAATAGCAATGCATTGCAAAGTCAAAACACAGGAACAAAAAAAATCAGCACTTCTTCCCGCTCCACAAGTTGAAGGGAATCTTCTGTTGAACAGTAATCCTCGTAGTCTGTTTTTTGTTTCAGTAAAGAGTGGAATTTAAATAATGCAAAGGATAAAAAAGAGCTCGTAGTACAAATACAGTTCCTTGCATAAGTGTTCACCCCCTTGGATGTTTTACCCTTTTATTGCTGTTATAAATCAATAATGGTCAATATAAGTTGGCTTTTTTGACAACAAAATTCACAAAAAAGCTTTAATGTCAAAGTGAAAACAGATTTCTACACAGTTATGTCAATTAAATAAAAATATGTAATGAAAATAAGTGATTGCATAAGTATTCACCCCCTTTAAAGTGACTGACCTAATTCAGTAGAGGTCCAGCCAATTGTCTCACAATTATTGAAATGGGGATCAGTGTGCAGTGAATGTGTCTCAAGTGATTGTAGTATAACCACACCTGTGTCTGGAAAGTCAATGTCACTTTAAAGGGGGTGAATACCTTTTTATAATTAAGACCTTTGTCAGGTTTTTAATGGCACACACGACACACTGGAACACACACGTGCATATATGGAGGCGACACAGGACACACACACACGCAGGTAAGCCTGAGATCGCGGTGAATTTAGTTTCTGCTTTTTCCCATCCTGGACTGTCCTTCCTCAAGGACCCCCCAGGAGCAGTGGGCAGCTTGTAGCGCCCGGGGACCAAGTGAAGTGAACTGTCCATCTTTGGTCAGGGATGGACATGTGTTCTGTTATTTTGCATGTTTTTTCTGTTGGGAACCCCTTGTGAACACGGGGAGAACATGCAAACTCCACACAGAAAGGCCCGGGAGATAGCCCACTTGAGCACTGTGCACTCTGGGGAGGACCTGCCCCCCAGAGCCAACAGCGCCCCATGTGGGAATCGAACCCATGACCTTCTTGCTGTGAGGCGGCAGTGCAAGCAACTGAGCCACCGTGCCACATCAAATACTTATAAATACTTATGCAATCACTTATTTTTATTACTAACTACTTACTTACCGAGAGTGAGGTCATGCCGGGAAATATCAGACTGAGGCTGTAACGTATCGACCGAGTGATAGCGAGGTTGATACGGCAAAGCCGAAGTCTGATATTTACCGGCATGACCGAACGGTCGAGGTTAGTAAGTTGTTTATTATATGGCATTTTTAGCTCCTTTCATTTTGTAAATGAAAAGAAATGGTAATTGTAAATAGAAAACATGTCGTTTTGTTCAGCTCTCAAGTCTTCTCACGACGCAGTTTGTTTCAGGCGTTGCCTAGCAACCAATTACTTGCTAACTTCAAGTTACAATGATAAATAGAAAACGGTTCAGCTAAAATGGCTTTTTAAGAAGAAGAGTCTAGAGGAAGAATGTTGCGCATAACCCCTATTTACAGTAAAGTAACAACACAAGTGATTCAAACTATAGTAGTCTAGTCTTCATCATCACTTTCAATAACACATTTTCGCTGCTTCTGAATTTCCTTTGGCTTTTTTTTTTCTTGATGTCTATCAATTTTTAAGATGACGTCAGAGGAGGGCAATAAGAATACTTATCAGACCGGCAGACCGGCGAGGAGGTCAATACGCGGCTGGCATGACTACCCATTAGCCAATCAGAATGCTCGTACTGTCGTTGCCATATAATAACTGTGTATAAATCTGTTTCACTCAAGTCCAAAAGCCAGGGTCTGTCATGGTATGGGGTTGTGTCAGTGCCCTTGGCAAAGGTAACTTACACTTCTGGGATGGCACCATTAATGCTGAAAAGTACATAGAAATTTTGGAGCAACATATGCTGCCTTCAAGACGACATCCTTTCCAGGAAAGCCCATGCATATTTTAACAAGACAATGCAAAACCACATTCTGCACACATTTCAAAGGCATGGCTGAGAAATAAGGGTGTGAAGGTGCTGGACTGGAATTTCTGCAGTCCTAAATTGTCACCAATAGAGAATGTGTGGCGCATTTTGAAACGCAAAATGTGACAACGAAGACCCCGTACCGTTGCACACCTTTAGACTTGTTGCAGGAAGAATGGGACAGAGTTACACCTGAAACGCTTCCTCACTTGGTGTCTTCAGTCCCTAAATGTATTTTAAGTGTTGTGAAAAGGAATGGCAACATTACAAACTTTTTTTGAAATATGTTGCAAGAATTGAAATAGAATTAAGTGTTTATTTGGAAAAAAAAACAATACAATTCATAAGGTAAAACATCAAATAATATGCTGTTGTATTTTTTTCAATGTAATACAGGTCAAAGACAATTTACAAATCACTGTTCGGTTTTAATTTCAATTTAACATACCGTCCCAACTTTTTCTGATTTGGGGTTGTAACAACTGGGCTTTAGCCATAGCAACCATCCATTTGGAACTAACGACTGAGCTTTAGTCATAGCAACCAGTCTTGTAGAACTAACGACTGGGCTTTGGCCATAGCAACCACCCATTTAGAACTAACCACTTGGCTTTGGCCACTGCAACCATCCATTTAGAGCTAACCACTGGGCTTTGGGCATAGGGATCAATGTGTAAAATGAACATACAGTAACACAAGTGTGGCAACTGTTGCATAAGTGGTGCCGTGTCGTTCGTTATCCCTATCCCGTTATACACAGCACTCAGTCTCTCCCCTGTCAGTCTCTGGACAGGCATGCAATTCTCATTATGAACCCAGTTGATCTGTTTTCTAATGTTTTATTCTTGTTTGCACAGGATGCACATGAGACACAATGCAAAGTTATCAAAACAGAAGGTATTTAATGTTTTAACACTTTTATAAAATACATGGGAATTTGTGTTTAGCACTGAAACCTCAAATTTCAGCTTTCATCTCCTCCTCCATCATCATTCTCAGGTGTTCCTCCACCTGGGCAGATCCAGTTCCTCTCAGTGCAGCCAGGCTCTCTGACTTTAAGATGGTCACCACCAGAGGACGATCCTGGCCCCCACAGGTACAGGGTGACCTGGAGACGAGGCCAAGAGCAGCGCAGCATCATGGTATCAGGTTCTGAGGCGGAGGTGACAGGGCTTCCTCCAGGAGAGAAGTACCACTTTACTGTGGCCACCGTCAGTGAAGATGGCCGCCAGAGCCCATGTGTGGGGCGATCTGTACACATAGGTGAGGATTAACACCTGACCTGTGGTCAGTCCATAACTTATGGCATTAGAAATTGGTTAGAACACTCTAACATATATATCATGAAAAAAATTACAAATGACTGACAATACACTAACCACAAACTTCATACTTGTGTTACAACCCTGGCTCAGGGGGAAGCAACACAATGGGCCTCACTCTAGAACATGTTCTGAAGTTTCTTCTGAAATGTTTTCTTACGGACTTCGGAAGACCAACGTAAGAAAAACATCTCCGCCTGATTCATGAACGCCTGAAAATGTGTTCTTACGCAGCCAAAGTGTCCTCAGCTGTGCTCCCCCGAATGAGGATTCTTAAATTGAACGGGTGTTCTCGTGCACCTGGATTTGCATACGTACACGCCCCGCCAGCTCCTTATAAGGGCATGCAACCGTAGTGACGTGTGCAGTCGGAATCAACCGAATCCACGCGAAAGCAACTCGAAAGCGAGTCATGTCAAAGCGGAAAGCGAGCACCGGTCGAGTAAACGCAGATCTAACTTCACTGGTGCAGAGGTGCAGGTACATTTGCAGGATGTAGATGTGTCCATTGTATTCCACTATGGCTATATCAACGCGATTGAGTTTAGTGCTTATGTATTTATTCACTTACATGCAGTGTTTGTGTAATGCTTTTATTTATTTTAGAACATCACGATGTCTCTCCGTTTTTTGCTACGCAAAACACAAAACACTCGCTGACCTGTTGCATTTGATCTCAGTCAGAACAATGACAGCCTGTCATTGGTCAAAGCCCGCATAGCATAAACCAGGGGTTCTCAAACTTTTGCAAGCTGGGCCCCCCCAAAGCTGGTTAGGGGTAGTTGGGGCCCCCCCAACCCCCCGCCGCCCACCGCTACCGCCCTCAACTACACCACCATATATAGATAGATAGATAAATAGATGGCATATGGTTATTGATAGGCCTGACATGTCAAGGTAAGGCAATTGTTATTGTTAGGCCCATACAGACAATTATGATCACTATTTTTTATTATTATATTATTATTATCATTATTGTTATTTGTATTATTATCAATAGTAGTAGGCCTATTAGTAGGCTATTAATATTAGCAGCTATGTGACCCTGCATGCTTTCTTATTAAAATAATCATCATTATTATCACCATCATTATATTATTATTATTATTATTATTATAATTAATCTGTGTGCGTTTGCGGTATTAAGTTTTGAGGGCAGTCAGTCTTGCTTCGCACAAATATGTCGACCTGAAAAGGAGGAGCATTTTTAAGGCTATGTCGCAAAGCTGAGGGTATTCCGGCATCATTGCTACCCAGAATGAAGAAAGAGGGGAGGTGGTAAACAGATGCTTAAATCTACTGTCACTCTTCAGCTCTATAAGCTGCTCTTGCATGTCTATTGACAGCTCATCTGATGAGCAGAGAAATGGATCACGAACCCAGGCGAATGAACGGTAGAACTCTTTGAAATAGGACCCAAACTGATTTCTGATATTCGGCGTGATAGTGTCATTTGACATAGTTATTGCGCTGAGTTTAGCAGCTGCAATCATTATTCTACACATCCTGCGGCAAAATCAGCGTTTCGGCAATTGTATGGGGTTTGCCAAGCTTAGCAATTCTATGAGCAACTACATACGATGCCTCCAGACACTGCTTGGAGACAGTGCTATGCTTGGAGATGGTGGTTTGTTGTTGCTGGAGGCCATCACGTTTACGTTTAAAGAAGTCCACAGGCTTCTCTTTCAGGTCAGGGTGTTTGGTGTCAAGGTGCATTTTTAATTTGCATGGCTTCATGCTGTCATTTGCCAGAACCTTGGCACACAAAACACACTGAGGACGTTGCTCAGTCGTGACGGTGAAACCAAGCTGCAAATAGCTCTCGTCATATTTGCGAAGCTTTGGCTTCTTCGCAACTGGCGCATCAGTTGCCTGTCTTTTACGAATCAGAAACGTGTCCATAGTTGTGTTTGTTTGCTGATACAGTGTGTGTGAAGTTAATAAAGTTCCTTATTTCAACGTTGTGGTCTTGTGAGTAGCTATGTCTCAAACCTGACACTTTACGAAGTACTCTGCAATACAGGGCACTGCAATACAGTGCACTTACATCTGTGATTAGTGTTGTCTGAAATGGAACACTGACTGACGCAAATGTGCGAGCCTTTTACCCATAAATCTGAGCGCCAGCTTCCTCCAACTGGAAATTTTAAACAAAGATGACGGACCAAACTCCGCTGACGGCCGTGTTTTGTATGTAAATGTACCTCTTTTGGCGTTTTCTCGCTTAGATTTTTTTAAGTTACCGAGAAATCGATATTGTTCTTTCAGATAACACAGTAGGGGTGGGCGATATGGCCAAAATCTTCTATCACGGTATATGTAATTTTATATCACGGTTACGGTATATATCACGGTTTATTATACGTAGGGTGACCAGATTTGAGTTTTTTTTTAAATAAGGACACTTCAGCGGTGGCGAATTGTACTGAACTTTTCCATTGAATCTTTAAATAGTAAAATTAAAGCAAAGTGCATGTAAAAAAAAAAAAGAAAAAATCTTTCTGTGGCATTTAGTCCAGTGTTTATATGGCTTTCAGTGGTTCTTTAATGTACTTTCAGAAGATAACTCAAGTGTTAAAACTTTCTTTTCAATGTGTGTCCATATGTTAACGCAATAATGATGAGAAAAACATTTTCTTTATATGGCGACATACAGGGCTGTAGTGGTAAAATTAGAGGTGGGTAAACTATGAATTTTGTGATATGACAGACCTCGACGCAAAGCAACGCAACACAAAGTGTCGCGACTCTGTAAGGCTGTCCTGGCTATATTCCATTATGTTATCAGTTAAAGTCATATTTAATCAATGATAGATGTGTTTGTAGTTTATTACATTTCAAGAAAACAGTAAAGAAAAGTATGAGGGGGAGACAAAAGAAAGGACCTCTATAGGACCTGATCTGTGCTATAAATATATTTTCTGCATGATTCCAATCATTGCAAGCATTTTTATAATCAAAATCGCTGAATTTGCGCATGTCCTGTTCAAACTGACAGGAGACGGTGAGGCAGCGATTGCGCAATCCCTCACAAACTGGGTTGAGCGCATGCGTAGAACCTACTTAGTCTTGCTGATCTGACATAAAACCGCAGTGAAAAAACACGGAGGCAAACAGTACCTCTGCCTCACCGGTCGGGTTTATGCTTGTTCTGCTGTTGCTCTTCTTCTACACTTATATTTGACCTTTACCGCGAAAATGGAAGATTCTATATCTAAGCTAAAACATTTCACTTAGCAATTCACTTATCCTAGCTATGTCCAACTGGCTTGCAAAGAATCTGTCTACAATTTTCAATGAATTAGCCTAATCTACAGCGTGAGGAAATGGCTACACTAGACACTTTTCAGTCCATATATTTCAGTATATTGAACCTTTCCCAACAGTCGAGGATTACTCAACAAGTAGGCATGAAAGCTCTTGCAGGTTATGTGCTTACAAATTGTACCGGGCATCGTATTATACGGTTCTTCAGAATGTTCACAAAAGTTCCATTGATTCGAATGGGCGACCCCGACGTTCGCAAGTCTGTAATTTCTTTATTTTCACTGCTGCGAAAAAGTAATGACCGCTGTCATTGGCAACGGGTTTTGTGCTTCATCATATCATTCTGCAAGTAGTCCGGTCATTTAACGTAACTTGAATTCAGCAAGTAATGGGTTGCTACGCAACACCTGAAACTTGAAAGTTCTATTTGCCTGAAGAACTATTTTTTCTAAGCGGAAATCACAAAACAGCAACAAAATCGTTTAAGAGGTATTTTGGAGGAATGTCTTCTATCGTTTTGGCGAGTAACTGTATAATAAACGGGATGATGTATACTTTGGTGGTCATTATCTAAAAATAAATCGATTGGATTTCAAAATAAGAGTATACCGCGGTTGAAACGGTATAGTCAAATCTCTCCCGGTAGACACATTTCTACCGTTGCACGGTATATACCGTCATACCGCCCAGCCCTATAACACAGTTATTGTAACCAGCAATAATGGTTGAAGTGATTTGCGAGGCGTCAGTCAGCCAACCTTCCAAACTGAAAAGCTGCCGAAGGGCTCCTCCTCTTCCGCTACGTAGCCAAGATGGCGCCCGTTTAGGGCGAGTAGTGTCCATCGTTTTACACTGCATTTTTTAACTTTTTTTAGTGCGCAATCCGGGTACTTTCAGTGCCCTGAATTCTGCAGGTTCTGTCAGTGTGAACGCCCTATGCACTGAAAGTCAGTGTTCGAAGTGCACAAGTGCTCGGTGTGAGACATGTGTTTGTATGTTTGGCTGTGAAGGACTTGCACACGAATAATGGATAAGGCTGTGCTAGGCAATAGTTCCTAACAAAACGAACTGTACACAATGTAGACAGGGACAGCACAAAATAGTATTCATGTGCTGGTGTTTTATTTTTTGCAACACGGTGGATAATCAAAAAATGTAAATGTAGGTGTTAAGGAAAAAAGGGCTAGCTGCAGTTGGAAGAAGTTAGCTAGCTAGAAGGCTAGCTCTCGGGGCTACAAGCTTTTTAAAAAGACTGTGGAGCAAATTACTCCTTATAATAGGCTACGAATAGACCTACTGCAAGTGCAGTAAGGTATTACTTAGGAAGGAGTGAGTCTTTAAAAAGTTTATAAAGCAATGAATATCTGAATGATAGAGGAAACAAGAAAAATCGAACAAACTCTGAAGTGTCGTCTCAGAGGTTGAACGCTTACCATGCCTGCGGTTACTTTTATACTCTGAAGCGTAGGTGCAACTTGCGTTCAAATGATAAGACTCCGTTTTGATTGGTGGATCAGGAACGAAACAGTTTTTGATTTGTTTGTGTCAGTCCAGCCCCTTGCATTTCGCCACTGAGGGAGCTTACACTACCCAGTGACAGGTCAGCGGTCGTTTTTTTTTTTTTTTCGTCTGTGACATCGCGCCCACCCTGGAGAGTGTTCGCGCCCCCCACTTTGAGAACCACTGGCATAAACCAATCAGGCTGTATTCTCACAAATAACGCCAAGACCTGGAGAGAATGACAGATTACAACTCCCATTCATTTCAATGGCCAATGCTATGCTAGCTACGCTATTCATTTCAATGGCCAATGCTATGCTAGCTACTTCAGCCAAGGAAGATAAATCATTGTTGATTGCGTGATTCTACAGACATCCTCGGATTAAAATAATTATAATAATAATAAATAGGAGAATATTTGTATCATTAACAATTATGTTTAACATTTATAGTCATGATTCCGAGACCAAGCCATCGTGATGTCCTAACATAAATAAAAGCACTATATGAACACTGCAAATGGCAGTGAATAAATAAATAAGCACTAAACTCAATCGCGTGGATATAGCCATAGTGGAATAGAATGGACACATCTACATTCTGCAACAGTACCTCCACCTCTGCCCCGGTGAAATTAGGTCTGGGTTTACCGGTCCTCGCTTTGACATGATTTTGATCAGTCTCTGAAGTTGCTTTCGCGCCTGTGGAGTGTACACACGTTGCAATAGCATGCCCTTATAAGGAGCTGACGGGGCGTTTCTGAATGCAAGTTCAGGTGCATGAGAAAGCGCGTTAAATTAAGAACACATTTCCAGGCGTTCATGAATCCGGCGGAGATCTTTTCTGAGGTTGGCCTATCGAAGTTGGTAAGAAGACACTTAAGAAAATGTTTGAGAATGAGGTCCATTATTTACTCACAACTCAGTGTTTTCAATTATTGAACTGCATCGAATCACATTGAATTGCATCAAATCCCATGTATCGAGATACGAATCGGATCGTCTTTTTCATTAGAGATTCACACCCCTAGCATTTAACTTTCGATCCGTCCAAAAGTGCACCAACCCATCAGGCTTGCCCTCAAGCAAACTACTTTGTGTAAGAGCTGGAGCTTACCCTGTAAGTAAGATGTGTAGTTATGATTTATTAGTAAACAATTTATATAGTTTGAAAAGTCATTTCAAATCTGAGGCAAAATCAAGGCTATTTGTACAGAAAACCACCACTATAACATAAGGAAGCTATTTGACGGCTTACAGGAGAATTGTAATGAGCATCTGATGGGGCTTTCTATGTTTCTAGGCATCATGTAGACACTGAGGGCCTCATTTACTAACAGGATTATGCCCGTTTCAGGCGTAAAATAGCGGGTAAAAACCACAAACCGTATTTACAAAGGTGGCGCGCTTTAGATTACCGCTGCTGGGAGGGTATAAGGGAAAGTGGGTGTTCGTCGCAAAGAGATGGGAGGAGATGCGTAAAGTGCGCCTAATTATGTATTAGTAACGAAACAAGAGGTGTTTCAGCATGACATATCAGCTGCTAAATGAAAACTATGTGCCTGCGAGAAATTAAAAAAATACGAACATCAGAAATGTTATTTTTTTTTAAATGTTTATATTTAATATATCATTTAATATAGGCATATACAAAATTGTCCCACCAGCTAGCTGTTCGGCCACGCTTTACCCAGAATCACCGCTCATTGTATGGTTTACTTTAAACCGTATTTCCACCCATAGTTCAAGCAAACTGAACGTCTGAAAATTTCAGTTGCCCCTGCCCTGTCCACGCTACAACTCCAGTTTTCAAATGTATCTGCCTAGGGCAGCATTTTTGAAAAGCATGGTTTTCAGTGTTGGAATGCGCCGTTTTAAAGTAAGGGGTGTCGTGTATTCCTACCAGACTATTTAACGGGATGCTACGGAGCAGTTAACCTGGCTATTATTGTTCGCTAAAATTTTTTTAATTTCCCAAAATCAGCTCACCAATAAAACTGATCACAACTTTTAATGTGGACGGAAGGGCTAAACGGAGAAATATTTATGAGTTTCTATATTTACCTGGGTTAGTTTGCTGTAACCTCGTGAACCAAAAGCTCTAATTCTAATTTTAACTCATCATCCATGGTGGAACACGCAGGCTCTTTCTTCCCTATTTTAGCGGAGCGCTAAATAACACTAATGGGCGGTGTTAGGCGCAGATGACGCGACAAGGGTTCTTGTTTGATAAATAGGATGCAAAATACCGTGCGCTATATGCGGTTTGGCAAAGGCGCTGATTGCGCTACGGTCGCAATGTTAGTAAATGAGGCCCTGAATGTTACTTTGCGAGGAAAGGAAAAGAGGAAACTCAGCTGGAGAGACATCTGGGAGATGTAGGCACCTCGGCTGAGTTTCATATTAATCGATGACCAGGGTCAGGGCTTCAACAGGAGGAGTGTTTTTCCAATCAACTCGCTGAACTAAAGAACATAGAAGTACTATGACTAGCTGTAGACTCTGAACTAGGATCTGAGTGAATGCCCATTTTAGAACAAGTTCCCATCCTTTTGTTTCATGAAATGGCTCTGCTCTGTCTGTGATTGTCTTGTAAGTGATGTAACTGGTGTTAAATACTCTGCACTGTTCTGCAGAGGTTCCGATGCCAGAGAATCTCACTGTAGAATCAAACTCCTCGTGTGTCTCTTTGAAGTGGACCAAACCAGAAGGAATAGACCAGGTGTCTTACCTGCTGGAACTTTTCCAGGGGGGACAAGGTAAACAACTGAGGAGCATTCACACAGATCTACTCCTTTATTCTATCTCGGACTTCCAACATGGCAATAAATACACTGTCCAAGTTTCTACACTGAAAAATCAGCGTCAAAGCAAACCAACCTCCATAAGTTTTACAACAGGTAAGAAAAAATACCAAACTTTTGTACAGCTAGAATGAATCATCACTTTTTTATTACTGTGATACTCAAAATTTCAATCTTTTTAGGGATTCCAGTCCCAGAGAATCTGACTGTGAGCTCCATCACCGCATCATCTGTAAGCCTCAGCTGGCTGGTGTCTCCTGATATGGAGCAGACTCCACACAGCTTCCTGGTCTCTTACCAGAGTGAAGGGACTGAGCTAAAGTCCATCTCTACTGGGTCATGCAGCACAGACATCACAGGCCTGAAATCGGGAGCTCACTACACTGTTAGAGTCTACACTGAGCTCCAACATGGAGGAAAGAGCCAGCCTGCTTCTGTTCAGATTGAAACAGGTGATATCATATTATAATGTATACTTGGATTTATCCACCAAATCTTCTATTCATTTTAATGATGTGCAGTTAGACAATGAAGTAATTAATCACACAACAGTGAACATTGACTGAGGTAATGAAGAGTGCGTTACAAATAAAATGCATTATTATTATTATTATTATTATTAATATTAATAAAGCAGTCCCCTCCAGGATTTCGCAGCCTTTTTTTAGATAGTTGCGGCCTAAAATTCATGATTTTGCAGGAGCTTTTCCAAAAAGTTGTGATAAAAGTTGCTGTGTTTTGTAGGTGTTTGTTGCGATGACATTTATTTTTATTTACCTTTATTTAACCAGGAGAAAACCCATTGAGATTAAGAATCTCTTTTTCAAGGGAGACCTGGTCAAGACAGGCAGCAGCATACATACAAACATAGTTACAGACAGAAACACAAAAGAAGACAACATTTAGGAGTTAGTGTCGTAGCCAGGTACATTAAAAACATTTACATCTTAAAGAATCTGTCTCAAATTTTTTCATTTTGAGTTTAAAAGCATTAAGCGAGATAAAATAATTTAGTTTCAAGACCTTTTGCAACATATTCCATGCCGAGGGAGCAGAATACACAAAAGCCCTCTTTTCTATTTCCGTACGGGCATTTGGGACAGTTAGCATAAAACAGTCCTGTGAACGCAAAGAGTATTTGCCGGCACTTTTCTGCTTGATTAGGACACATAGGTAGTATGGGAGCAGACCAAGAATTGCCTTATATATAAAGGAGTACCAGTGACAGAGCCTACGATAATTGTAATTATAAATGAGTTATTTGTTGAAAAATTAGTAATTAATAAACAAACATTCATTAAAGAACAAAACCATTGAGAACTGGTCTTCAAAATAACCTTACCAACATGCCAAACAAAAGATTACAAGGACTACAAAAATATGGCAAAATAGGCTTTACTGATCCACAACGAAGTGCACCTGTTGGTATTACAAAAGGACCATTAGTAAGACTGAATAAAATGTTATGAATGTATCAGCCTTCACATATGACGGGAAAAAAACGGCCTGTGTCACTGTGATCTGTCTCATTGTCTTGCCTGCGTTTCTGCCGTTCTCATTCTATGCTTATCAATCTGTTTTGTTTCTTGTTGATTTATTTTATCTGTATAGGTGTTTATGTTGTTCAATTTCATACATTAATTTCAAGTCTTCCGATTTCACTAGCTGCTATCTTATCTTCAAACAGAAAGTAACATTAAATATCCATGGTAACAGCTCTCAAGGGATTGGGAAATAATCGGATTTATTGCTTCCTTCATTATTCACAGCAAAATATATAATAATATGTATAATAAATAGAAGCCAGGTTTATTTCTGAATTTTTGGTGTGGACATGGGCTTACGTTCCGTTTCCACGTCTGGTGTAGCCATTGTCATTGTTTACAACAGATTAAAACTCTGCTAGTGTCTGCACCTCGTCCGTAGGGCAGAAATGCCGCCCATGGTGTAGCCGCGGAAGGAAGGGAGTTGTGGGAGACGACGATGAGTGGTGAAATTTGCGGGAAAGTTGCGGTGATGGGTTAAAATTGTAACGTCGCTCTGAATTTACGGGGGGAATGGTTGAATTTGCGTTAATAGTTGCGATCGCAACATCGTGAAATCCTGGAGGGTCTGATTAAAGCAATGCAAAAGAATCCACAGGTTAATTCACATACCGTAAATCCTCAAATAAAGACCGGGATTCAATTAGAGGCCGGGCTTCAGATAGTAGCCGGGGGCGTGGTCGATACAGACAAATAAAGGCCGGGCCCCGAATACAAGCCGGGGGTAAAAAAAGGTACCGACAGCATATTGTAACAAATCACGAAAGTGTGGAATATTTGTTAAGGCTTTTTAATGAACATTAGACACAACTCAATGCTAAAATGGCTCGGGCTTTATGCCCTGGTACAAGTTATCACGAAGAGACTGTGCTACCGTCACACACCTGTATAAACTCAGTCCCAACACAGAACAACGACATGCAATGAGAACAGTAAGGAACATTGTTAAGGAACATCGTTGAGCGCTAGTGCATCACATACAGGGAAAGTATGCGCCCGCCGCACGGCATTATGGGGCGACTATGCCGGCACGTTACAATATTTTAATGTAGCCTACCAGAATCAGTCCATCAGCACAAAGCAGACATCACAATTTAATTGAATGCATTTCATAAATACATGTTCTCCTCATGTTGGCTAATTTCATGGCTGTTTGCAATAAAAAAAAAAATGTTTCAGCCTACAAGGCGAATTTGTTATTATACAGTTACTTGCCTAAACGATAGAAGACATTCCTCCAAAATACCTCTTTTTAATGATTTTTTTGCCGTTTCTGATTTCTGCTAAGAAAAAGATGTTGTTCAGGCTAATAGAACTTTAACGTTCCAGGTGTTGCGTAGCAACCCATTACTTGCTGACTTCAAGTTACAATGACTTTCCGCTACGTTAAATGACCGGACTTCTTGCGGAATGATATGAAAGATGTGAATTAGAATTGCCAATGACAGCGGTCATTAACTTTTCGCAGTGGTGAATATCAAGAAATGACAGACCTGCTAACGTTGGGGTGCCCCATTCAAATCAACGGAACTTTTTTGAACATTCTGAAGAGCCGTAAGAAATAAAGGCCTGCCCCTAATACAAGCCTGCCTCCAATACAGGCCGGTGCGCTGTGCAGCCTAAGTAAATAAAAGCCCTGGCCACTATTTGAGGATTTACGGTAGTTTACTGACATGGTGAATGTGTTTAGTAGGAAACTGTGAAAATGAAAGATCTATTACTACATAGCCATTATACCAACATTAGCCCATGAAACTGTTTGCCTGAGTATTTGACAACTGTTCTCACACCATATATTTTTTTTGTGTCATAGGGTGGCATGTCAACATCAAACTGCATCGTGCCTTTTTGTGTAAATCACTCAATGGCCTGTTTCTGTTAAGTTGAAGAGGTGCATTTAAGTAAAGAGGATAAGGTGCCAGTGCTTAGACTGTAGAATGTTATATACTACACTGTCAGAAGCATGCATTCACAGGTGACTGGAAGAGTTCATTAGCGCCCCCTGTGGGGAGGAAAACAGTTGACAACATAAAGACAGTGGACATGTTAACCAGGTAGTGTAATAGAAAAAGACATAAAAGCAATGCAATCCAATACAAACAGCCAAATATGTTTAACCCCCAGAACACCTCCTTCCTGACCTGCTGTCAACCTTGGGCCTGGGGGATCTTCATGGAGGGAAACTCACACTCAACTCAGTCCTGGAGATCAACAGTAATACAGTGGCTGACAAACCAGCACAAAGTCTGGAGCAGCTACCAAGGACATTCTTAAGGAAACTGATGATGTCCAATTTAAATGCAAGAAATGTCAAATGTGCACAAGACCAGCCAATGTATAATTATAGTTTGACTGATGCTAATGATGATTCTGATGCCATAAATCCTCTAGATTTGATCACTGCTCTTTTCCACTGCTCAGATCCTTTCCTCCAGCAGGAAATGGTCTCCAAAATGTCCATGTGCCAGTTTGCTGTTCCTTTGCTGCTGCCAAACTGTGACACACAGCAGAGCACTCTGATGCTGTGGGCCATGAGAGACCTGGTGAAAAAGTTCAGACCTCACTCTCTAGCAGGTGACAGGACATTTGTAGAGGGCAGGATCGTAGAAATGGACGTCCCCATGGTGTCTTTTGTTAGACTAGGACAGTGCGGTCTGCCCAAATCTCAAACTCTGAACAAGTTGCTCAGTAATCCTCATCAGCACAACGACACATTTGTTCACCGTGACATGGAGTGTGGTGATGTTCCCAGGAGAATCTCAGATGGTCTGGTTGAAGTCAGCTGGTATCTACCCTGTGGGAACACAAACATTGACATGTTCCCACAGCCAGTGGCCATAGCCAATCTGAGAGGAGATGGCAGGTTGTTTAAGACCCAGATGTCCTTTCTATGTCAGACTTCAGCTGCCGTTTTCATCTTCAGTGATGACCTTGAGGGAGACTTCAGCACTCTGAACAACAGAGAGAGTAGAGCTGAGCTGTTCCTGGTCACCAACTCTCAGAGTAAGACCTTCAACATGGAGACACTCAGGGATACATGCAGAAAACACAAGGTGAAGGAGACCAATGTGATCATCAAGAAAAAGCAGAATGATGCCGAGTTTGTAAAGACTTTCCATTTCCATGTGAATGGTGTCATTGGAAATAATCCAATTAAAATGAAAGTAGAAGCCATGGCTGCTGTTGCTAGTCATGGTATTGTGGTTGATGAGGACTGCACTGAGTGTGCAAATGGCAGAAGAAATGCTGAAGGCATCACTGGAAGCATTCTGGATGTTGTGGAATTCAAGAAAGACCAGTTGCCTTTACATGGTGAAATCTGGAAGCAAATCAGTCAAATAGAAAAAGAGAACTGCAGAATGCGAAATGCTGACAAAGACATAGAGGGTTACAGGAGTTCACTCAAGACAAAAGAAGAAACACTCAGAAAGAAACAGCAGGAGAAGGCTTTTTCAGAAGCCATGGGGAAATTCGCTGCTGGAATCTCAGAGACAGGAACACAGCGTTTCTACTTCCTGAAGTGGCTGAAGATTCAGCTGGACACCCTCTCTAGACATAACCTGTCCACACTGAGAGAGAAATACAAAGACTGCTGTAGAAACACACCACAGAATAAGAAGCTCATTGCAGAATTAGATGAGCAAATCTCTAACTGCTCGTTGGGTCCTGAGCACTTCTTCCGTGAGCTGGGCCAGATTTATGAGTGTGCTTGCTCTCTTCCAGAATACAACCCAGCCCGTCAACAAGTCCAGCACCTACCTGCTCTGTGCGCTCAGATGCTGCTGGATGGATTTCCAGTTGAGCTGGTCGATGGAGACGCATCAAACATCCCAATGAAGTGGATAAAAGAGGTCCTGACTCAGCTACATCAGCTGGTGGACACCAAGAGTAAGATCCTGGTGTTGACTGTGCTGGGAGTGCAAAGCACTGGGAAGTCTACCCTTCTCAACACCATGTTTGGAGTGCAGTTTGCAGTCAGCAGTGGAAGATGCACCAGAGGAGCCTTCATGCTTCTGATTAAAGTCTCTGAAGAACTCAGATTGGAGCTCAAGTGTGACTTCATTATGATCATTGACACAGAGGGCTTAAAATCCCCTGAGCTGGCAACATTAGACACAAGCTACGAACATGACAACGAATTAGCAACGCTGGTCATAGGGCTCAGTGACATCACCATCATCAATATTGCCATGGAGAACAACACAGAGATGAAGGACATTCTGCAGATTGTGGTCCATGCCTTTCTCAGGATGAAAGAGGTTGGGAAGAAGCCCAGATGTCTGTTTGTGCATCAGAATGTGTCAGACATGTCTGCTCACGACAGCAACATGAGAGACAGGAAGAAGCTGATGGAGCAGCTGGATGAGATGACCAGAGCAGCAGCTAAAATGGAGAAGAAAGTATGTTATGCAAAGTTCACTGATGTGATGGAATACAATCCTGACAAAGACAGCCACTACATCCCTGGACTTTGGCATGGAACTCCCCCAATGGCCCCAGTGAATGCTGGCTACAGTGAAGCTGTCTATGAACTCAAGAAGACTTTGATTGACTCCTTACAAACTTCTGATAACAGCGACAGAATTAATGCAGAGGGGTTTCTGAAGTGGACTAATGGTTTGTGGGAAGCTGTGAAATATGAAAAGTTCATCTTCAGCTTCAGGAACAGTTTGGTGGCTGACGCATACACAGATTTATGCTCTGAATATAATACATGGGAGTGGTCATTTCAGAAAGAGATGAACTCTTGGCTTTTGCAAAAGGAAACAATAATATCCAACTTTGGAATGACAGGTGCAGATGACCAGAAGACTCATCTGAGAGACCATCTTAGAGAGATGACCACTGAAGCATCGGAGAAACTGGATGAGGAGGAGAAGAAAATCCATCAAAACCTAGAGGGGTACTTTAACACTAAGAACAGTAGTGTTGCTTTAGTGGTGAAATATGAAGAAGACTTCAAGATCAGTGTCAGTTCACTGAGACGAGAGACCGAGAGCTCCCTGAAATCCTCTCTGCTGAAGGCAGTTGAAATTAAAGAAGGATTGGAACAAGTCAACATGATCAAGAATACAACAACTGCGAAAATAGAGAAAAGGGTTCAGGATCTTGTCCAAACCTGTCGAAAGAAAAGGGAAAATGTATCCGATGATAATCTCAACATAGAATTTGAGAAAATGTGGAAGAAGTTGGTAGCAGAACTGTCTTTAGTAGAGTTTCAAAAGCTGGAAGCTGTGAAGGAGGTCCTCCATGAGTTAAAGTCCCACTTTAAGACAAAATCAGGAAATGTCCATAAGAAGCTGACTGAAACTAATTTCAAAGCAGCTGGACAAAAGCCATTCAAAGTACAGAATAGTTGGTTTTCTCAAATAAAAAATGTCTTTACCTGGAAGAATAGCCCACAGCCGTTGTTTGATGCCATCATCAAAGATTGTGAGAGCTTCGTCTCTGATACAGTAAAGAGCAACAAAACCTACCATAAGACATATATCAAAGAAGTCCTCAACATGATTGATGATAAATTAAAAGATAAACAAGTGTCTCCAAATGAAGAATGTGAATGTGAGCTGAAGTTTCATATCTGCTGGAAAGCAGCAGTTGAATTTCAGAAAATGCATGATGGGTTCATCATGGACAGTGACCCTAAGATATGCCTAGAACAGTCCAAGAAAAGGTTACTGGAGGAGTTCATGGATGTGTTCCATGACACAGATCAGTGCCTGAAGAAAGCTGCAGAATTCACACAGGACTGTTTGACACCAGCAGTTAAGGACTACATCACCAAAAGGCTCGGCTCAGATATTGCAGATGCAATGGTGACCGGAGATGAAGGACTGGACTACAGCACAAGGACTCACTTCCAGTTTGCCCTTTTAAAACAGCTGCTTCAGGATGAGTCTTTTGAACAATTCAAAGAATACACACATAATTACAAAACATTTGTTAATAGCTGGATCTTGGACAGAATAATTGGAAAATTTTCCCTGAATGATAAGTGGCAAAGAATGAACATGAAGCATCTCTCTGACGTAGTGCAGAAAGTGACTGATGCAATCACTCATGCCAAAGAGGAGACTGAGGAGAACACAGAGATGAAAATGTTCATACAGAAAATACGTGCTCATCTTAAAGACCAACTAGCCTTCCAAGAAGACACTTTCTTCCTCACTTTAAAGAATGCCAACACAGAGCAGTTTGCTAGGAACCTCATTGACTCCCTCTCAGACATGGAACTGTCCTTAAGTGATGAGTTCAAGTCCCAGGAAGACCTTCGAGAAGCTATCAGACAGCTGCCCTCTAAACCCCATGAGCTGATTTTCTCCAGACTGTGTGGATGTGGGGAACAGTGTCCATTCTGTGGGACACCCTGTGAAGCAGGAGGTCAGGACCACAAAACACACTTCTCCAGCATGCACCGATCCAAAGGACTTGGCAGATACAAGTTTGAGGGCACCCAAAAGTTGGTAACTGATATCTGCACAACTGTTGTGATCAGTGAAGGAACATTTAAGAGTTCTGAAACCAAAGGACAGTGGCATCCCTACAAAGAGTACAGGGAAATCTACCCCGATTGGGAGATAGCGGCAGACCCAAACATGGAGGCCTCAGACTACTGGAAATATGTTCTGATGAAATATAATGACGAATTTTCTAAACATGATGATGCTTTGCCTGCAGACATTCCACCTGCCTGGAAAGAGTTGACGCCAACCCATGCCAGAATAGTCTTGAGGAAGTCATTCAATATGGGGGCAGGCAAATGTCAAGCAGAACGAGAAGTGTGTCTGAAGAACTCACTCCAGGTGTTCCAGATGTTGCAGATCAAATGATGACATTTAGACAGTTAGACTTCCATCATAAGGAGTGCACTTAGAATTACTAATCATTTTGTATTAGATACATTAATAAATGCAACTGACATGGCTTCAAGGAATATCTCTCAGACATGGAACTATTCCTGGCAGATGAGCACAAGAAACCAAACAACAGAAAATGTGCATTTGTACATCAAGTTAATAGTAAGTAATGGAGTGATTCATATATATTCAGAAGAGTGACAAACTTTTTTTCCATGCAACAACTCCAGATTTGGAGAAAGCACCAGTTTGCAACGTTAACCACAGCAAAGGGTTATTATTATTATTAAAGGAGATTATTCGTCATATCCAACATTATGTCTGATGGTACAAATGTCAGATTCTTGTCTGCAAAACTAATGTGTATCAGTGACCAGTGCAGATGGACAATGGTATTAATATATATATATATTTTTGTTTGTTTATTTTATTCATTATCATTAGCTTCCACCAAATCTGTTTTCAACCCTTTAGGTTGAATGACCAACTTGATTATTCTAGTCTTTATTGTCTTTAAGATGTTCAATAATGAAATCTGTTTCCCTTCAATACTCTTGGGGGGTTTTGAGAAAATTGATTACTTTGTTCAGTTGCTTGCAGTTAGTAGTTCAGTACCACACACACTGCACATACATACATACATATATAAACATACACATACACACACATTCACACACACACTGCAGTTAATAGTTCAGTACCTGATTCTTTTCTCTTCTGTCAGAGTGGTTTCATCATGAAGTGAATAAATTACCTTTAAAACATTTTCACTTTTTTATACACAGGTTAGAAATGATCTTCATTTTGTTGCAAGGTCACTATTATGAGTTATGAGTTTGATTTATTATTGTTACGTTATTATTATATTATCACGTTTTCAAATGGGTGAATTTTGATCTTTGTTTAGGTTGAGTGACCACCTTTCATTATGACATGAATACATTTATGATATAACCACAGAAATGGCCTTCAATCAACCCAATTTAATACATATTGTGTAATTGACACCAAGTATGATTATTACCTTCTTAGATACTAATGTTTTTCTTAATTCATTTTGTTTGGGACTTACTATGGGATGGCAGTTTAACCTTATGGTGTTAGGATAGCAGTTTAGGCGTGTGTTTCTAGCTAGCGGAATGAGCAGTTATTCAGACAGTACTTTTTGTTCTTTAAACTGTCCAGCTTTCTATTCCACTCAAGTCATATTACAAAGCTGATTCATCTGCAGTGGTATATGATTTAATGACCCAGTTAACAAGTGTGTTTACTGACATGTTTTCAATAAATATTTGTGTGATGACTATATCTTTCTTTGCTTTGTTTTGAATAGACAACATATATAGAGAGTGTGTGTGTAGGTAGGACAAGGGCAGTGAGCGAGTGTATCAGGCTGTGCTGATCATCAGTAGAGTGTGTGTGTATGTGTGTGTGTGTGTAGGCAGGACAAGGGCAGTGAGCGAGTGTATCAGGCTGTGCTGATCATCAGTAGAGTGTCTCATCAGGACCTTCAGACACACTTAAGTACCTCAACACATTCATTGCAGAGTAAACACACCGGTTTAACAATTGTTATGGATGGTAACGTAAACAAATACTTGTCAGTCCATTCATGTTTAAAATGTCACACATCTTCAAATCCATCCCAGCCAACTTTGAAATTAAGATTTGAGCCGCTGATGAGGTTAAACATGTAGATTCAGGTCTGGGCCTGTGGTTGGTGTGGAATGACCCCTTACCATCTCAAACATACACACACAGTTTTACCTTCAATCCTTCGAGCACGACGGAAGAGAAGAACCAGATCGATTGCGAACCACTTCACTGCCATGGCAACCAAGAGGAGTAACAGCAACACACACACACACACACACCAGGACCTCTGAAAGACAAAGACATATGTGAGTGTGTGTGTGTGTGTGTGTAACAGTGCGGCTGCCTGTTACAGCTACGGTTATGCATTCCGGGGCTAGAACTAACACAGGCAGCGAGGGATACAAGCACACTGTTTATTTACTCACACAAAACAACCAGCACATTACACCACGATCAGGACCGCATCGGCGGGGATACACACATCGAGCATACCGTGACTGAGGAGCTTTACATTCCACGCGTGGCAGGCGTGATACGGGGCTGGACAGTGGCGGAGTGCTTGCCGTGCTGTGGCATGTGGACTTCCGTATGCAGGACGGAGGAACGACCGAGGGAAAGTCGGGAGGGACCTTTGAACTTAAGGACCACAGAGCATCAGACGTGAACAGGCCAAGTGGGTGTGATGAGAGGGGTAGTTGTAGAGTGTGTGATTATTTAGAGTGTAAAGAAATTATAGAACATGATTGTCTTGGTGTAAACCCGTGGGCCTTGATATATGGAATGTAGCTAGTGATATTTAGTTGGAATATGGTTACTGTTATTGATGATTTTATTGCAATGTGTGTAATGGTTCAGGCCGGGGTAATCAAATACCGGCAGAGAACAGGTCTTTGGGAGCGACGAGTCTGAGGGGACCAACTTCCAACCCCTTTTGACGACATATGTAAAATGCCAGTTGAGAGTGACAGGTGTAAAGTTGACTCATGATTATTGAGAGTTACTTTGTCAGTTTGACGCTGAATTAGTTTGTGAATTAGCTATTGAGTATTTTTGTTTGGAGTTTTTGTTTTATTTTCTTATATTTTTCTCCATTCTGGCGTGTTTGCCTGCTGTAACTGGACATTAAACATTTGCCATTTTCTAAGAAACATCTGAGACACTGCCTCCACTTCTTTTTACATCGCCGCGAGGCTAGCCCGGCTACAGTGTGTGAGCATATAAAACATGAACATACAATGAAGATCTTTGAGCGCCTCGTGCTGACCCACATCAAGGCCATTGTATGCCTTTATTCAGATAGGACAGTGAAGTTGTATGACAGAAAGCGCGGCGGAGAAGAGGTGGGGAGAGGACCGGGAAATGACATCAGGCCAGATGCTGCTAGAGGCAGGTGGTAAGGGGTCATTCCACACCAACCACAGCCCCAGACCTGAATCCACATGTTTAACCTCATCAGCGGCTCAAATCTTAATTATGTAATCATAGTGTCCAGACGTACCACACTGTGGTCAGAGATGCCTAGCTCCAGGACATGGGTGTTGGTAACTGAGACATCACCAGAAATGGCAAGATCAAGGGTATTGGTGTGATTATGGGTTGGTCCTTGTACATGCTGAGTAAGCGGGAGGCAATCCAGGAGGTTGAGGAAGTCAACGGCCAGCGGGCACTTGGGGGCATCTACATGGATATTAAAATCACCAAGTACCACCAGCTTGGAAAAGGAGGGGCACAGGGATGTGAGGAGATTTGAGAAATCTTATATAAAAGTAGAGGGTGGTCTATAAATAGAGACAATTAGCAGAGTTCTGGAGTGAGGCATCTGGCAGCTAAACATTCAAAAGATGGGAAATCAGGACGACGATGCTCCGGGACAAAGAAAAGCATAGCATGGTCAGACCCTCCCAGCGGAGCACTTGGGAATGGTAAGCCGAAGTGATTTTAGTGTAGCAATGGTCTAAAATATTATTTGCTCTCGTTGGACATGTCACCTGTTGAATGTAGTTGGGGAGCTTCCTCACTTCAAGATGACGCTTCCTTGCAATTTAAAAAAACTGACTGTCAAATTACCACACTTATGAGCCAATGGTTAAACACAGCCATCAAGTGCGCAAACACATGATTACTTAATTGTAGACACACCAAACAGGTTTAAGCATTATAGAGATGCAGCAGGTGAGTTCACCTGTCTTCATCCAAAATGGAAGGAGTCAGAAGAAGAAGAGTGAGGGTGAGAGGGGGAATCCACGGAGAAGGAGAGGGAGGCCGTGCCAGAGGCTGAGGTGGAGGTAGAGGAAGAGGAAGACCTGAAGCAGGAGGAAAACATGCTCAAAGAAGAAGAGGACCAAATGTATCAAATTAACTTGAAAGGAGGACGGGGGCCCATATTCACGCAAGAACAAGAGAGAGAGAGATCATAAACATGGTTTTGACCAATAAATAATGCTATCAGGCTCAGAGAAATTCAAGCAAACATTATCAGTGACCATCAGGTCTCTTAGCCAACACATGGCACGCATCCTGAAAAGACATCAGGTTCAAATGAAACAACTTTATCTGTACTGTGTTTTCAGGGTTTTTTTCAGATCTTTTTTTTTCTTTTTTTTACTGTAATTGTAACCTGTACTGGTTGTCTGATATTTGATTACTGTGTTATGCACCTTACTGTAGTAGCATGGAAACTGGGACATGTTATGTTGTGATTCTCCATGTTGACAATCATGACTGATTTGGGTATATGGAGAGAAATAAATTGTATTTTCAATAGTCTGCAGCATTTGTCTTGTGTAGTGTTTGGTGAATTTTTTGTATATTTGCACTTTCTCTGTGTTTACTTACACTACTCTAATCAATGAGAGGAAGAATTGCTAAAAGTGTACACACATACTCACACACACACTTACTTTCATGTAACCTAATGCAAATGTGGATGGATTAATTAATCAATTAATTTGATTCATAGCGTACTGGTGTGTGCTGTGTTGTCTATTCACGCAAAATAGTTCACATTATTAGTTTTGATATACACTGTTATCCTTTGTAAGAATTTCTCCTGTGCTTTCTTATCTTTTATTTTCAACCTTGAACCTTACTTTTCTTACCACGAAACCCCATGATAAGGAGTCTCATAAGCTGTAAGAGTTAATCATTCACCTGGTTAGACCTCTGCTTCTTTCTTTATAAAGCTTTGAATTGGAAATTTGAACTTTTTGTGTGTGTTTGTATGTGTACTTGTACTTAATGAATTGTATTTATAATGAAACCATTTTGTAAAGGGGGGTGGGTGTTAGTTGCTCAGTCTTGCACTTCATAATAATAAACTCTATTTATATAGCACCTTTCAAGCATATGCACCGTGTGCTTTCCAAGACATGTTACAGCAACTGCACATAGGCCAACACAAATATAAAGACACACCCTTGATTGAGGAGAACCCAATAAAATGCCTGGGCAAGTGGTATGATTCATCCCTCAAGGACAGAGGCAGTGTTTCCAGGACCGAGAAGCAGGCAGAGGAGTGGCCGTTAAAGATAGAGAGTTCAGGCCTACCAGGCAAGTTCAAGACCTGGCTGTTCCAGCATGGCCTGCTACCAAGACACCTTGGCTACTGAAAATGTATGAAGTATATGACAGCGGTTGAAGGAATCAACAGGCTTCCTCTCCAGACACATCAAACAGATCAAAGTGACTGCAGATGGAGCCTGATAGGTTACTCCCATTACCTGACCTCCACTGATTACTGTTAGTTATAGTTAACAAACACCATCTCAGGAAAAGTCAAGAAGAAATCTAATAATAGTCTGTGTTTGTCTGACTCCCCTTTACAGTGACATCATACTGAGCTCTGTGAAATATTAACCAGTAGGACAGGTACATGTCTGATGACAACTGCATTATGATTTTCTTCAGTGACAGATGGTCATTAATATGGGCAGCTACATCAATTAGATTTCAAATCAAATTATTATGAATGACGTGAAACCAATTGAAAGCATGTCTATTCCAGATGATTTACTGTGTAGTGATCCTGTGTAGTCTCTGATGTTCACAGGTGACCTCAAGAAATAACAGATATTCAGACCACGGTTCAGACCTGACCTTTCACCTCACACATCAGTGGAAATCACCATGTGTGAAAGAAATCATCATGATGTGTATGATTTAACATTACAGCCACAGGAATCTCTCTCTTTCACTTTCTCTCTCTGTGTGTGTGTGTGTGTGTGTGTGTGTGTGTGTTTGCCTGCCATTACTGAAGTCTACAAGGTTGAGAGACTGGAGATAGACTTTTGACCACTAGGTCCAAGTATTGTACATTAAGTAGGAAAGCACCGTAGCTGCCTCTGTTCAAACAACCATTTTAACTATCTGTTAATCATAGCCATGAGTATATGAACAAGATGAAATATCAAATATGAGAAAAGACAACAGCATTGAAATGGTTTAATAGTGACGTTTATTTGATTCTAATCCCAAAAAGCTCAAGGATAGATCCTAAAACATATCCACCTGATTTATATTGTAATGTTCTTGTGGCAACAGTGCAGAAACCCCAACATGGAAAACATAGAAAAACAGTCATGGAACGTAATAAAGGACAATCATTCAGCACTTATTTCAGTGGATACTAAACATAGAATGTCAGGAAATTAAACATGAATTAAATCAAAATGTGTGACATGCTGACGCTCAGAACAGATATCATGAGACTCATATCAGTGTAGTCATTAGTGATTTATGATTGGCTCATATCAGTGTTGTCATAAGTGATTTACGATTGGCACCCCCTCTGTCTCCATCTCTTCCTGACTGTCAGTCCTGTTCCAGACAGAGACATCATCAGCTCTATCAGTGCTGCTCTACTGTTACTGAAACCTTCACTGGTAAGATCCTCAGAGGGACTCCATTTAAAAATGGAAACACTCTCTCAGTGAAAGTGTGTGTGAGAGTGTGCAGGTTTGTGTTATTATCAGGGTCAGAGAATGACAGCTCTCCTCTGTCCCAGTCCAGCTGCACTCTGATCCTCTGGAGTTTCTGCTTCACTGTGAGGGGAGTTTCAGGCTGTGGTGTGGAACAGGCTACATATTCACCATCATCATAATCCACATACCACAGTCCACTCTCAGAGTCATAGTTTGCCTTCCTCTGGAGAGACTCTGTCATCACACCCACCTCCCAGTTATCACTGCCTCCAACCTCCACATCCCAGCAGTGAGTCCCTGAGTTAAAGCCCTCAGAGCCCAGGACACTGGCATAGTAATCAAATCTCTCTGGGTTATCAGGGAGCTGCTGTCTCTCATCACTGCCTTCCCTTCTGTCTTCATCACCATCATCATAGTCGTCATCACTGTGTTCAGCATCGTCATCATCACTGACTTCATCATCATCACTGCCTTCACCT